>NC_087381.1:4220177-4520177 GCF_963675165.1 Halichondria panicea | reverse complement strand
TTTATCACAGTAGTGTAGTATGTAACAGTGTACCGTGGTGATCAGTGTTTTAATATTCAACACTCTGTGGTGTGTGTACAGAGCAAGCATTTATAAGCCTGTGGCGATACTAGCTACACACTGTACTGATGAGCTACAGAAGTATAGCAACTGACTTCAACAGGATCCTTTGGTCTTGAAGCTTTAGGTGGCTTGCCCGGCGTTGGACAACCTTTCTTGATAGGTCTTGACCCGTTGGCTGGTGTTTTACCTTTAGAGCTTTTCATCTCTGCAAACTAAGTTCACGATGTTGCTACGCACTTCTTTGAAATTTGTAACTTTTAGCTTTTTTGGCTTGTTTAAATTTATTCTTGCAGAACTGACCAATCAGATCGGAGGAACCTGATAATGATGTGCATTCCGGCAATGTTAATAATTAGAATCTATACGGAAATAAACGGAAATGAGAGCATAAACTAGACTGAACACTGATATCAAGCCAGGTACTACCATAGACGTACTAGACCTAACAAGCAGCGTACAGGACTATACCGGAGAGTGTATCACAACTTTGGCCTTGCTCTAAGTTACCAAAGATCATGTCAGGTGAGTAGATATCAGGTTTCTATGCACTGCTCTAGAAATCACAGTTCCAGCAATGATGATGTAGCTAAACTCAGGTTAGATCTTTAGATGGAGTTTTCTATAATATTTTGGATCATGTTGGAGATACACATGGCATGCACTGGATGTGGAAACACTTCTTAACAATTATTATAGCGATGCCTATTATCTATCCCCTTTTTTACCACGCCTACATTCGATACTGTGTATCCGACTGATGTTTTGTAGATGTCCCCCGGCCCCCTAAGTGTTAATGTTGTCGTATGTGTTTCGTAAGTTTTGGGGTGTGATTATCTGCTCTTTCCCATAGTTATACGCCAGTTTCTGAAATATTGGTTTCTATTTTTCTCTAGTATTGTAAGCAGAGCTTGTTAGTCGGAAAGGGATCAGAATCTATTTTCAATGAAAACACAGGAAATGTATAGTTTTAATGGCATGGTACATGTACGTACATGTATCCTATTACTGCAGTATGTAACTAGTTCAAATTACTCACTGTACCGTATGCATTGCCTACTTGAGTTTGTGTCAATTGTCTAGCCAGCTGTGCCCGAGCTTGTTACTATCCATTTTGAAGTTTCATGCATGTACTATTCATTACCTGAATAAAGTATGCTCTAAATTTTTCTATGCATGTGAGCCAAAGCATTTATTTCCGTTTGGCAGAGTAGTAGTTGTAAGATCATGTGCATCCTTTGTTTGATGTGGCTTTTTATGGTGTGTCAATTTGTATTGATTGTAGCCATAAACTATAATTCGGGCATTGTTATGAATGTATTGGTATGTGGTTTGTCAAGTAATCAAAGATTGTGCTAAATACGTTAGTGAACCTTTATATAATTAATTGCTGCTTTATTGTTCTTGTAACATGAGCAGGATAAATAATTATTTGTTACCCTACTACTAAACGAATTGTTGCAACCCTCTTGAAGTTTCTACATGTGTACAGTAATTTATAGACTGTATGCAATCAAATAAATGTAGTGTTGTTCTTCTCGAATAGAAGGTGTGTATTCATGTTCCCATTGTGTCTTAAGTGCACACTGCACAACATTTCCTAATAAAATTATGATGAGACTACTAGGCGTGTCTAGGTATTGCATTCATCAGCAACAGTATGTGTGCAGTGTGAACAAATTTGTCTTTTTGGAACTGTGACAATTGAGAGTATTGCAATAATTGTAGTGACAGTAATGGGTATAGTCTCAATTGATAGAGAGGTGATACAGTGGTCTCACTAGAGAGATGGTGTCTTCAGGGCGGTCAATGATGTAAGCTGAGTGAGAGAAGTAATCCTTAGATGCAGGCTGTGTGTGTACACAGAGGGATTGTACACAGAAGGATGCAAGGAATTTGTGCACACTCACTCTAACCATAAATAGAGTAGAAGAGGGATTGGAAACGGAAGTACCCTCGAAGTACCATCCATGTATCTCCGTGGTTTTAATCGAGGCTTACTTTTTAACACAAGGGCTAAACATGAATAATTCATGAGAATTGTTTTGCTCTCTGTAAGAAGTCCACGAGCAGTTCTGCTGCTAAACATCAACTTTCTCTAATACTTGAGGCCATTTGGGACACAGGACACTATTTAGTTACAAAGCCTTAGCTATATCAAAGGTACTATAGGAACACAAGCATAAAAAAGCGCTCTGTGTACCTCTAGCTACTTCACGACAATCGAGATTATAAGTTTCCAATTGATACCTACTATCAGGGGGCATGTGATTCAGTAATGGGGGTAGCTCTGAGATGTATGCTTTGGACACAATAAGTTTCCCGGGCTTTTGCAGGAGTTATAAGGAGATACACGGATGGTCCCAGAGCCACTACGTAGACTTCATTGTAAAACATCACGTGAATCACTTCCGTTTCCAATCCCTCTTCTATGCTCTAACCACCTCATGAATAGTACATGCCATCTCTTTTGTAGTAACCACTTCAGAGCTACTTCTTTTGTGGACTACAGTCACTATAATTATACATAGATACTCAATCTTGTTATAGTAATCATTTGTGTTTCTCGCTTTGTTGAAAAGAAGTGTCCGAAATACTATTGCAAGTAACATAGACAAATCATTGTGTATCGATCTATACATAATTATTGCTTTGATGGTTGTTTTGATATTTGGTATTGTACCAGTTTCAGTTTTATGATGTGCCTTGCCGTGTTAATCATGGCAATAGTGACTCTTAAAAGAAGCTTTTAAACGTCGAAGTATAATATTATTGTCTGAGCAGGAAAATTTTTATGAATTAATCAGCTTCACATACATGCAGTATGTATGTGTGCGTGAGATGTATCTTTTGTTGAAGTTTTAACGTACAGAATTAATGTGGCCCTTCCTATGAGTATCAGTAATCCATGTACATGTATTAATTGTGTGGATCGAGTATTTAACATGCATTATTAGAGTATGTCTATATCCATTAATTTATTTACGTAGTTGTGCCACTGTAAACAATGGTGTTTGTATTACTGTAAGATTATTAGTACTTGCACAAATTATTTCCTTACTTAAGAGAGTTCAATCATTTTTTTTACTTAATGGGCAATTACTCAATACATTTCAATGGTGTGCGTGTTTCCTAGCAACTGAAGTACAAGACCTAAGCTAACAGGGAAGAGTATAGCGTCAGCAGAGTGTGGCAATGGGTCAGAATAATTATAGTCTATACTCTCAGACATGGGGGCCCTCTGTGTGGAATTTAGTAATGCTCATTTCTTGTGTCTGTTATGATTGGCTTGAAATTTGAGCACAGATGCAAGTATGTCATCTATCGTAAAGCAAGTCTCTCAAGTGACTTTGAACACCCCGGCCTCCACCATTTCTTTTTTGAGTTTTAAAATAATGTACATGGATGTACATGTAGCTATAGAAAAAAAACCGACTAGATTTGGGAAAACTTCACTGTTGACTATCAGGAATTGTCTCTTAATCTAAACACACCACCCCATAATTTTCAATATCAAAAAATTAATGTATACCCAATTAAAAATTCATTTAACCGTAGTTAGCTAGAAATATGTGCGAGCATAAAATTATGCGTTTCATGCGATTTTTTATTTATTATTTCCTCAATTAACCGCCACAATTTCATTGGAGCTTGTACAGGGTTAAATTGTGCTGTGCAAATTTATGCTACATGGTAACATTATAATTAACACATACAAAACTGATTTCTAACCAGTGTGGTGACTGTTTGTGTGTTTGCATGTTGTCATAGTAACAGGGCTGTGGCTGGGTTCCTCCCACTCATTTAGTGCTAAACAAAGCCACACGCTTGGCAACAATGACACGACATGTGTTCGTGGTGTGTGTGTGCTATGTTGTGGTGTACATGCATCTACTATTATAACTTTTGCTGACAGTGGTTGATATTTAATACATGCACCTTGGTGTCATATATTTATTACATGCGTATACTATACACATAATTATGTACAAGATGGTTTTATGGGTGCACTGTGAAATTGTTTAACAATGTAATTCAAATCTACATGTACGTACGTAATTGCAACTACATGTAGTTGTTTTGCCAAAAAGTATTAATTGCAACAGAATGTGGTACGATGAATTTATAAGCTTCTTCCTCAATTTTGAGAACGTATTACAGTTTAATAGTTCTTGTTCAGTCTTTCTGAGAACACAGGTGTCTAAGTACAGTAGCGGTCAAAATAAAGTACCCGTTCCGTTTACGTAGTACGTCCGTAGTACGTCCGTAGTACGTTCAAAGCGTTTCCGTTTTGACACCGTATCAAAACCGTTGAATTTACCGTACCGTTGCTAATTACCGTTGCACGTTGCAAGTACGTTTGCCGAAAAGTTTTAGAAAACGAACAAAGAGCTAGTCATCTCGAGTATTGTAGCTAGTCTAGCTACTTAGCTATGCTATGGCTATGTCTACATTGTAGCTGTAAGTCTAGCTCTAGATCTACAACAAAGACATAAAACGCACCATTCACAAGTTCTTTAACCTTCTCATCAAAAAGGATGTCTGCAGTCTCTATAGAGTCCTATCTCTGTTCTACAAGGTTAGAAAACGCTAGCTAGCTAGCTATAATATCTAACAGCTAACTGCTGCAAAAAATCTAGCTAGCTAGCTGCGTGCAGAGCTGCATGGGTGTGGCCGAAAGAAAAATTTAACAACGGTTGATTAGAAAAAAAACGCAACGGTACATAGCGTATCTTGAGCGTATTTTTAGCGTTTATTTTGCAACGTACCAGCGTACTACGGACGCACTACGTAAACGGTACAGGTACTTTATTTTGACCGCTACTGTACTAGGGTAAAAGTCCACACACAAAAAACCACACTTTCTTCTAATGGACTTGTGTGTACATTTGCGTATATATATATATACGTGTATAAATTATAAACACTATCCCTGCATGCATATGTACATTTGTACGTGTATTAGGTAACTAGCTGTTTTGTAGACCATGTACTCTGTACACTACATGTACAATATAATCAATATCCGTGTCTCTAGAAAAGTGAATACGATAGACGCACATTTTTGTACTGTAGCCATAATGATGTTACAATGATTACAACTCCTGGTAATACTAACATGATTAGTCGTAATGGCCTGTGGCATTGTTCACATTCCCGTTACACAATGTGCCAATGATGAGCTTGCATGTTCATACAGTAGGAATTGAGTGTGACTAATTCGCTTGTTCTGCCTGTAAAGCCCATATTTGAAGTCTGACAGCGTGTGAAGTCTGACAGCATGTGTTGTTTATATTGTGTACTAAATGTTTCTGTTCACTCGATCCAAATTAACATACATGTGTGTGTGTCTTTTGTCTTTGGTGAGAGTATTATGAATACAGAAATTACTCTGACTTTTTCTCTGGTTCTATAGCAACCTTAGACGGCAAGGTGGTACTGAAAGAGGGTTGGCTGATCCTCTTCAAAGGCAAGAAGACGGGCCTCTTCAGCACCAAACTGGCAGTGAGTCCAACTCAATACTGTACGTCTCTCTATGATGCTTTACAAATCTCTGGAGGTCCTTCTATTTATTGTAGCTAGACCATACACTGTAAACAAATAGCCCTTAGAATGGTTGCTATTTACGACAACTGTTGTGTTTACTTAATTGTTTTGATTGCACTACCCCCTGACGTATAATGGGCTCCATGGTGTGTCTACTGTTGGATGGGGAGTATGCTTGTTTACTGTATTCACATGCACCCACTTCCTGTGCTGAGTTTCCCTCTAGTTGTTTGTATGTGCATATAAGCACATGAATACACACATGCATATAAAGCCTGAATTACTGTGGCTTCGATATCAATTAAAGCCTCGATCGATCCACAAGGTAATGTACATGTACATGTAGGTCTCGACCCATTGGCTCAATTTGAAACAATAAAGCAATGAGCCCCATACAACAAATTAAGCCTCCTGTACATTGTACGTGTATTTATGCCCACATGCATGCACTCACACCGTACACACACACACACACAGCCGGATAAAGAACTTGGTAGAGGGTGGGCTGTCCTTCATCAGTCATCAGCCAAACCGGCCATCTCTTTTTACCAGGACAACAGGAAGGAGACAAAAGTATTGAAGAAAGACAAAATTGAAGTACACGTAATTAGAGAGGTTGCCAAGGTGATCGACCACCCTAAACACCCGTATGCTATCAGTCTAAAGTGCAAAGGCAGCAAGCGGCTATTGCTACACTGTGACAAAGAGTAAGATTGATTTTTGCACACCGGCATGTAACTACTGTAGTGTACAATTATTATAGCTGCCAGGTATACACATGTACTAGCTGGTATCGAGACTGACACTTTATGTACATGTACCTGTGTTATCAACTCCACGGTATTGTAGTGTTGATGTGACCACCTGGCTGAAGGTGCTCTGTGAGCTACTCAGCATACAATACAAGAGAGAAAAGGTACACTCTAATTTGCTGTATATGCATGCATGCATAATAACATACATTCCTGTACCTTAATTGTACATAATTCCACATTGTGCATAATAATTATGTATAATTATATATGTACGTGTAATAAATGTACATGCAATAAATTTGGTTAGTATATTGTTAAATAAACGTCTGTACTACATGTGATTAGTTCCTGACTACATGTATATGCCCTCCCACGTGTCAGGTGATTTGGGAATACTACGATGGTGGACTATGGAATGCACTCCCAGACGGTGACTCATTCAGAATTGAGGCGCACTACTCAGAGAGTGATAACTCGTTCTACCTGGGTGAAGCTCAGATGGCCTTCCACTATAACCTTAACAACATGACACGATCACACCCACGCACAAAAGTAAGTAATATTGTCTATAGATAGCCGGTTGTTTCATATCGTAATAGAAGAGTCTTGTTTTGAAACACGTAGCGGTCCTTATTCGAACAGTTGCATGTACATAAAAATATATATAAATAATATACAGTTTGTAACTGTAGGTACTTAAATACGAGGGGTACTTTAATATTACTGTCACGGCTGCATTGAGGGGGGGGGGCGATTGTACTGCTATAATTCTGATGACTTCGCCCCTCCTACATTTTTAAATTGCCCAATTCGCCCCCCCCCTGATCCAAAATCCTGGATGCAGTCCTGACTGTGCACCGTCATCATGTGTAGTAAACTTGAAAGTGGTAGTGTAAAATAATTAGACGTGAACGTAGGGCTCTGCTTCTGGTACATGTACAAACTTCAAAGTTATCATTGAACTCTACACGTGCCGTGGCGTATTATGAGTGGAAATAATGTATTTGGTATTTGTGTACACAGTTAGACAGTGTGTTTATATAGCTGCACACCGTTGTTTGTGGGGGACGGTTGTTTGTGGGGATTGACTGTGTCAACATGATTACATTGTACATATTATATAAATTAATATCGAGACCAATAGTTTTGAGCACTGGTGTACTGTACATGTACATGCATGTATTGTACTATATTATGTAATGTATATACATGTACGTACATTTCTATATAATTATGTACAATAAAGCTTACCGTGGTGTGTGTGTTTAAGTTATGTACGCATGCGCAGTCTATGACTTCTTATAATTATACAATACATGTAGTCAATGGTTTGACTGGTTGTCATCTTTGCCCCCCTTTTCAGGTGACCCATCGTATAAAGAGGACTGTGTT
This sequence comes from Halichondria panicea, assembly GCF_963675165.1. Lineage (NCBI taxonomy): Eukaryota > Metazoa > Porifera > Demospongiae > Suberitida > Halichondriidae > Halichondria > Halichondria panicea. Next base: position 4,512,423 of record NC_087381.1, on the reverse strand, counting down.
TATTGAGGATAGGCCCGAGGTCACTCACAGCAAGATGATGGACCTACCAGTGAGTTTCTGCAGTATGTGTTTGGAAGATACGAAAACATTACGTTGAGTGTTTTACAACAATCTACTTTCAGTATACATTGCTGTATTATAAACAATGTTACAATGTATCACTGCAGCTATAATTATATGACAGTAGTACAGACATGCATGTACAATCCAGTTGCAGGTGGTGTACGTGTATTATCATATAATATAATTTAAGCTTGTAATACCAGTTCCTCTGTATACATGTCCATGTAATTGTATTAAACTTAAACACACACACGCACACGCACACGCACACACACACACACACACACACACACACACACACACACACAGGCTTTCTGGGAGTGGGGCAATGTTGACAAGGATCTTTGGCATCCATTTGAGAGGGAAACCAACATCCAGATAGAGGACATGTACGATAGTGGCTCCCAGTGGGCGGAGCTTACTCTTTGTCTTCCCTCCCCCATGCCCTTCTTGTTGGACCTGCACGATATGAAACTAGTCAATTTTAGAACAGCCGCAAGGTGGGTGTGTGTGGAGAGGAGGGGGAGAGTTCCCTAATGAGCATTTTGTGTACAGAATAAGACTTCAATTGCTGCCCAAAATGGTGTCCATTATAGAAGGGGTTTACATGTGTATACATGCAGTATGTTACTCTAGTTTGCTTGTACATTTCAAGGTACATGTACTGCATGTACAGTGTATATCATATAACATGTATTTCACAGTTGTGTTCTGTGCTCTTACAAAATTAATTTTTACGTGGCTGTAGTTCATGTTTGTACACTGTATTCAATTTTACTGTCTTTCATTCCTCCCTGCACAGATATGGCCTGAGGCGTATCGACAACAGTGCGAACATGACACAGGTGAGTACGTGTCCTGAACCACGCTCTCCATCACCAGACGAATTCGACGATGCTCCTCACCAGGTCAGAAAAGTACAGTATGTTTACATGCACATACAATGTGTACAGTACAGTGTCCGAATAAGGGAACTTCAGAGCAACCAGTCCCTCATCTTCTCATACTATATTAGCTGTGCTTTACCTGAGGCAAGGTCTTAATGAAAAGTGGGATCTAAATGGTTATTTTATTTTCACCATGCACCCACGCACACTCAACATCACACGCCACACATCCTCACAGCCGGGTCTGCTCTCTCCGATGTCGCCGTTGTTTAAGCCGATCCAGGACTGTCTCCGCCACCTGCAGGTCCCACGCAAGAACCTCGACCACAAACAGATGATCGGAGAAGGAGCATTCGGAGATGTACGTACAATGTGTCTAATCTAGCTTTATGAGTCGATATAATAGTTAGGGTATACCGTATTACACACTGTAGCACACAACTATGTATACACGTGTATTACCTACAGGTATTCCTAGCGGAGGCGACTGGACTGCCAGGCCATGGGAACAAGACAATGGAGGTAGCCGTCAAACAGCTCAGACGTGAGTGTGGGTTTGTCATGCTATGGCTAGTAGAAACCTTTGAAAAATTAATAGAGCTGCATGGTCTTAGCCTGTAAAACAGGATTTGCATTTAGTGCCCTGATTTCAACGTGACATTCTGTAGTTCTGAGTGTGCTCTTGCTATTGCATGTGGTGTACGTGTAAAAATATATAGCGGTGATAAATGTACATTCAACAGACTGGTTATCTCGAGGGGTTTATACTGTAGAATCTCTTTGCACACTGGTGAAGCATATACATGTAGACTGTACATATAGACTGTACATGTATGTACATGTATGTGCCTCGTAAGTACATGGTACATGTACCACACTCACTCACTCACACACACACACACACACACACGTAGTGAGTGATTTCATAGCTCGCCACGGTCATCACAGTCAACAGATGGAGGACTTCTTGAGAGAGGCAAAGGAGATGTCCAAAGTGGATCATCCCAGAATTGTCAAACTCATCGCTGTGTGCACATTGTGAGTTAGTATCAATTATAGTGTGAACATTGAGGACAGTACCACTATGTGGGTCTTACATGTAAAAGAGAGGTGATCTCTTTACGAAGGTCACTATAGTGTGGCCATTGTAGGAACAGTATACCCACAAAGTATTTCCTTAGCATCGTTCCTATGCAGGCCCATTCCGCTCCTTATTGACGTTCATAGTCTATACCTATTTTCCCTTAATTGCAGGGACTACCCCTTGCTGCTGGTAGAGGAGTACATGAGCCATGGTGACCTACTGGGCGTGCTCAAAGACTCTCGTCCATTCATGCCTCTCCTGACACAGCTGGACATTGCCTACCAGGTGGCTGATGCTATGGACTATCTCGCCAACGTACTGTAAGTTTGTGTGGGAATAGGGCCGTACATGTACTTCACCCTCTGTATAAAGACTGTTGTTTTAACAAATGAACTGGCACCAGATGTGAAAACATGTTGATCATGCCTAGCTTACTAACCCCTTTTTATCACACGCAGTAACTACAATTCACATGTGGTTACAGTTGCTCATAAATGTATACTGCAGTAACTGTGTCCATCGTGACCTAGCTGCTCGCAACATTATGGTGAGGGAGGATGAGAACAAGAACCTTCTGACAAAGGTCGCAGACTTTGGACTCTCAAGGTCAGTTGTACAGTGCCACTATTATTATGCTTTTAATAATGAGCCCATGTTTCTGTAGACATCTCTATTCGGACATGTACAAGACCCAAGGATCCAAACCACGTCCACTTCCGGCCAAGTGGATGGCACTGGAGAGTCTCATGTACTTTATATTCACGACCAAGTCTGATGTGTGGTAAGTAGTTCTTACTCTGACCACCCTTTACCGCAGTTGCAACCTTGTTTTATTGTTTTGTGCACTGCTATATACTGGCTATATACTGTAACAACGTGTTTACCGTATTACTAGAATGTTTTGCGAGCATCAAACATTTGCGAACTTTGCGATGGTCGATCAATTCGCAACAATAAATCCGCAAATATTAAGTAAATACACACGATCCTTGCCAGAACGCAATAGTTAGATCGCAAAGGGTCAAATTTTCTGCTGATTTGGCTCATTCGCAAAGGTTTTTCACCTGCTAGTAATACATGTACGGTATTTACTGCAGTATAAGTGCTCAGTATTCGAATGACATCAGCGATCCTTGACTGATCGCAAAATGTCTAATTTTCTGCTGATTTAATTGGCTTATTTGCAAAATATTGTAGTATATAGTTATACATACAATGACTGCTACACACACCCACTGCACATAAGCCCCGGCCTCCCCCTCACACACACACTCATCACAGGAGCTATGGTGTGCTGGTCTGGGAGATTATGTCACTGGGACGTTCTCCATACCCGGGTGTCGAGAACAGGGAATTGCTGGAACAGATCGAGGAGAGGGGCCTTAAACTGTCCAGACCAAAGCCTTGTCCCGGACGAGTGTAAGTGTGTGTGTGTGTGTGTAAAGCCCCTTGTTCCATGCGTGGTCTGCAGTAATGAAGAGTATACATTGTACACATGTAGCAACAATGGACACGAATATTAATGCAATTAATAACATTATTAGTTAATGATAATTATATAATTAATTATAATATTATTTTTATTAGTTAATTAATTAAACTGGTCTTTTGCCAAAGAGAACGAATAATATCCACACATGAATACTGTCTATATATAACGTACGTACATGTACTGTCCCTTCTCTCTATAGCTACTGTATCTCATAATTGTGTGTATTCACTGTAGCTATGAGATGGTTTTGGACTGTACCCAACACCAACCTGAGGAGAGACCAACTTTCTCTCAACTCAGAGATCAAATGGTGAGCTTCTTTGAACAGCAGTAGTCTAGGTATCCAGTCCCAAACTAACAGTTTGTTGTAACCCCTTAACAAAAGCCACCTCTGCCACAAATATATTTCCCCAAAGTTGTAATGTACATATTCATGTGTAAAAGAGTTCTCCTGTACAGTGGTTGGAATTCAGAGCATTTCCGTTTCAAAATAATAAATACAGCATGTACATTGTATCTAGGGGTACACTACACAGCAATTTTAACACACACACACACACACCACCTTTTTTGCAGGAGGATTTGGTTCGACAGGTGAAAGAAGGCACTCTGGTATGTGATGACAGGAACAGTGTCATCAGTTCATCTCCAACGACCAATCAGACATCAAACACTACTCAACAAGACAAGGAGCAGAAGTCATCAGGTCAACAAGAGAATGGTTAGTACATGTGCTGTACACCTTCATACATGTACATGTGTGTGTTATGTGTTGTGAATCTCCGATTAATGACCTTCCAAGAAAGGCCCCTCCGTATTTGATAGATCTCTTTGCAAAAACAGCTATAGTGCTTTAATTATTTCCAAATCTAGTTTCTTTCGTAACCATGTACAAAACTTTTGAAGTCGAATGTCAGAGGTTCCATTCATTGTACGTAACTCGTTTGCTAGAAATTGTAGCTTGTTATTATACCATGTTGATGTACACGTATAGATAGATATCGTAGTGCTAGAAATTAATGTGTGATACAAATGTAACTATAATGCTATTATTTTATGCCAGCGGCTATCGTATCGTATCGTATCGTATTGTATCGCACAATTAGTTCAAGGCCTGTACAATCGTGGCGTTTAATCGAGGAAATAAGTTAATCGCATAAAGCATAATGTTTTTGGAGCTTTAAAATTGGCCAAAACTATTTTTTCTAGCACTATGGTAGTCAAAGAACTCTACAATTATACATGATTTGTTTTACACTATGATTTCCACATCTTTGACAGAGTGTCTGTTACAAGTCACCGAGCCGGCCTCTTCGAACGCAGAGGAAAACCCCTCACCTTCTCAGAGCAGTCCTAGTGCTTCACCCTCGCACCGCACACCTCCAAAAGTCAGTCCCAAGTTTCCACGGAAAAGTTTGGTGGGTAGCTCCCCTGCCAGTCCAAGGAGAGAGCTCACTAGTAGCACTGGTGAGAAGAACATTCCGAGCATGTATTGTATTTGTATGGCCATGCATGCATACATCTACTGTGCTCTCATCAACTTACATAATTATGCTGTAGCTGTCTGTTTTAGATCGAGAAAGTGTTTTACTACAACATACTTGTACCTGGAGTGTATATGTACATGTACATGTACATGCATGTCTACTACTGTAACAATGTTTCGTGCCCACCACATTGCTTAGGTTCAAGCCACTCTGCCGTGGCCCACGATGTTGTTACTGAGCATGCCCAGACCGAAGCAGCTGCTGCAACCCCCCCTGCAAGGGCCGTGAAGGATACCTTCAACTCACAAGATGTAAGTGTATTATAATTATGTCTGTTGTTTGCTATGAATGTGGAAAACTTGGATAGCAATGGAGTTTACAATCACGTGCATGTATAATTTATTTTTAAGCATAATGTACTCGGTTCTGCATGGTGGTCTGTGAGAGGGCTCAATATAAAACAAGCTGCATTCAGTATAAACATGTTGCTGTAACTAATTTAACCATCTCTTATTCATCGTCTCATTTCTTGTCCCCTCAGGAGGATCTGCAAGAGAAGGCTGGTCCTTTGGGTCACATTTACTACCTCCTGGATCCCATCAATGATCCCATCCACTCTGTACCCACCCCACAAAAGACAAAGCCCCCCCTCCCGAATAACCTCCCCCCCACAAGCCCTCACAGGGCAAACAGTTTAATTTGCTCTGAACATCCACGGGTAGATAGTTAGCCATAGCTTATAATCACGTCCTAGTTTGCTCACTCAGTGTATTACACTGCACATTAATTTTCTTATGCTACTGTGTGTAAATCGTCAATTGAATTTAGTCCAATTTCTCATCAGAATTAAGTCACAGAATGACTGTTCAATTATTACCGTATATAATGCATTATGCTGGCATGATGTATGTGTACCATATGTCATTGCATGTGTAGTATGCAGTAAGATCATCAATTAAAACGCCCGACCCATGGCCATATGCAATCAATTATAATTATACGTGTAAAACTGAGTTCACCCTCGCACGCCTTTATATATGCACACAACAAAAATCGGTTGAGCTATCACACGTACTGCAGACAATTTAAACCAGCTTAAGAGAATAGATCCATGCATGCAGGATTTTAACCTTTAAATTGACATTTTACATTAATTGTTTCTTTCGCAGGCCATGCATGCAGGAGGATCACTAGATCTACATCAAATCTATTGCGGTAGAATAATTCCATTTTTGATTATAATTATGACGAAATCTACAAAAATTTCCACCATATACAAAAATAACCCGCTATACGTACGGCAGAGGCATACCTGCGCACACACAAAAACAGACCCTCCAGAAAATCATATCTGTGCACACAAAACAGACCCTCCAGAAACAATACCAAAATCATAACCTCCAAATCGTTACACTACCACCCCCTAGTCTTGCAAACCATGCCCCTTCACAGGAGGAAGGAGTTATTCTCTGTGCCAGTGTTGGCGCTACCAATCATTTCTGAAACGTCATTGTCCACCCACTCATATCTTAAAACCACATGTACACTCACATATTGGCGTGTTGATAGCTAAATTCCATAGGTAAAATTCCACTGGGACAACTCTAGACTCTTCCTTCCGTTAAGGGGCGTGGCTTACAAGACTAGGAGGGGGGGTGGTGCGACGTTTGGAGGGTACAATTTTTTGTGCTCGCAAGGTTATGATTTTGTGCACAGGTACATCTCATGATCTTCTCGAGGGTCTGTTTTCATGTGTGCATGGGTATGATTTTCTGGAGGGTACGTTTTTGTAGACTCGCAAGCCGTCACTGTTCGCGTGCAACAGTGACGGCTTGCGAGTTTAACGTTTTTGTGGGGGGTATAATTCTGTAACTTCAAATTCAATGTCCTTTTTGCAGTTTCGGGTAGAATTTTCTGGTGGGTATTATTGTCACTGATAACTATAAGCAGTACCCAGAAGAGGGAGGACACGATTAACCTTAGCTCTAATTAGCTAATTATCATGACCTTTTAATTACATTCTTTGAACGATTCATCTTTTCTTTCTTTATAACCTCTACATATTGCCATTATTGGGCATGGGACATGACGTGACACACAGAACAGTACTGTTATGAGTGACAGGCAATTCTTGCAGGCACAGAGCAAACCATACAAATAAAGGGGTGCTAGAAGCTGAGACTGTTAGTGTCATTGATGTTCTTCATGTTGGAGACACTCTGAACTAAACAATTCCATGTTGCAGCTTTATCACAGAGACAGGAGTGCCTGGGGTGCTTCTCACAGGGATCTTGGAGAAGGATCTAGGAGTGCCTGGGGTGCTCCTCATAGGATCTTGTCTCCAGGATCATGTCAAGAGTGCTTCTCACAGAGACAAGATCAGAGTGCCTGGGATGTAGTTGGGCGGAGCCCGACCGTCCCTGACAGGAGGTACGTAGGGTTTCAAGCCTATGTCAGGATTTGTCTTTGCTGCAACTATGTTGCAAGCCCAATCAGATTGCAGCATTTCTACTGTGGTCTGTGTCACATCCGGTTGCGCAACCTCAAGCAAGGTAAAATTGGTTAACACCCACTTCAGAATAATAATATTCATAGAATAAAATGATTATTCATAGCTGCTTATCAGCGTGTTACATAATTCAGCAAGACAAATCCTGACATAGGCTTGAAACCCGACCTACTGTCAGGGACGGTCGGGCTCCGCCCAACTACCTGGGATGCTTCTCACAGGTCTTAGAGATAGGAGTACTTGAGGTGCTTCTTATAGGGGTCCTATTACCTTCAGGTCCTGACAACTTGGCCATAGGGGTACCTCCAGTAGGAGAAAAGGCTTACTTTGTGTCCAATATGTAGAGGTTATAAAGAAAGAAAAGATGAATCGTTCAAAGAATGTAATTAAAAGGTCGCGATAATTAGCTATAATTAGAGCTAAGGTTAATCGTGTCCTCCTTCCTCTGAGAGTACCTAGCCTCGATTCCAGGCCGATTAGTGCTTAGCCTCGATTATCCGGACACCTTGGTTCCAGAAGCAGGCCGGATAAGTGAATATGCCGGATAATCGAATAGATAAACCACGCCTTGATCCACCCACTTTATTGATGAACAGCAGTGCCACATGTTATCTGCGCATGCGCAAAAGAAAAGCAGGCATGTCTCCATGGTAACAGCTGCAACGCGCATGCGCATTTGAGGGACACGCCCATTTTCTGAATTATGTAATCAGAAAACTGCCAAGCCGGATAATCGAGGTTCCAGATAATCGAGGGCCGGATAATCGAGGTTCTACTGTACACAAGCAGCCAAGATATTAGCCTCGAGACCAGGCCGTTTAATCGGCCTGGATTCGAGGCTAGCACAATATCACCTCGCTTGCGCATGTGCACCGAGGCATAATTAACTTCTGTGTGTGGTGATTAATACCTCTTTTTGAGAGTCCTGAGCTAGCCTCGACTCCAGCCCGCCTTTCTCAGCGGCTTGGAATCGAGGCTAATCCTGAGTAGAGAGCTAGAGAGCGAACATCGAGACTGAGGTACGTTGAGATAGATGTGTGGCTAGCCAGCAGAAGGAGTATCTAGCAGATTTAGATACTAGACTTAGATCTGTCTAAACCGATGAATTAAGATGAGAACGTGCCCAAAGATATCGCTCATCATTATTTTAATTCTAACTGTCGCTTTGATATTAAAATATTATCGAACTGACCCAACTGACTCCTCTATTAGCATAAAAGAGAACAATATTCAGACACTCGAAGCGAAGAGCAATTCAATAATAAATCAAGTAGAAAAAGCCCATTATTCTCCCTTATCCCTTGAAGTCATTTCTGGAGTAAAAAAGTTTGTCGTATTCATAGGATACTTCAGGAGTGGTCACAGTATAGTTGGGAGTCTGCTGGATGCTCATCCGAATGTCGTGGTGGCACATGAGCTAAACGTTCTTCGTTGGCTCTCACGATTAGATCTACAAAATTCAGAAGTGAAGGCTGATCTCTTCAATGAACTCTATGCAAACAGTTTTAACAATGTGTTTAGTGATGGAAAAAGAAGCGATAACAATAAAGGATACAATCTCACGATAGAAAACAGTTGGCAAGGACGGTACAGAGAGCGGATTGATGTAATTGGAGACAAAAATGGTGGTGGAACGTCCAGGATGTACAGAGATAATGCTAAGGACTTCAAACTTGCGTACAACCGACTGCATCAGTTTGCTTCCATCCCAATACGTTTCATTCACTGCGTACGTAATCCATTTGACGTTATCTCTACAATGGTGCTTTACAGAATACAGAGCACAAGAATTCAAAAAGACTTGGTCCCCATTTCCAGAAAGTCACGTCATGTATACAAAGACGTCCAACAACTTTCATCAGCTGCAGACCTTTTTTTCTCTTTAGCTGATTCTGTTGCTAACATTTCTCAGTCAATAACTTCTGGAGATCGGCTTTTGGAAATTCACAACCATGAGTTGGTATCTCATCCAGAAGATACTGTCTTCAAGTTGTGCCAATTTCTGAACATTGATTGCCCAAGAGATTATCTAAAATTGTGTGCAGCAAAAGTGTTTCCGAAAATATCAAGATCAAGATTTACTGTGGACTGGCCGGAAGAGATGAAGAAAATTGTGCAGAGCCGTCTTGAACTGTATCCCTTTTTTAAGGGTTATTCATTTGAAAGTTTAATGTAATACCTTAACGTAACTGCACATAATTATAGCTACGTATAGATCTATATCTATATGTGTAATTTATTGTGACAGCGTCTTAATTGTTATGTGAGGCAGAGTACATGTAAGTACAGTTTAACAATTTGATTGTTCAGTTTTTGAACAATAATTTATTATTTAGAATCTACATGCTTTTTTTAGGCACCAATTGAACACTGTGTGTATTAAAGAGGTCAGCACTATGATCACCATTCAATTTCGTGGCTGCATGGACTCTAGTATACATTTCTATGGCTGTAATCAGAAACACATTCCATAACTGTACACATGATGAGGCTATACACATGCATGCTACCTGGTATCTTTGTCTCTTTTCCATGTTATTACAGTGATAAACAAGACTTCATAGAAAGTTCAGTGTCTCAAATAATTATTTATTACCATTGTAGCTGTAATACTACTCAGTGAACGATATGTAATTTGTGGCATCATGGTGGTTAGCAAAAACTCTTACTTTGGAAACAGTAGTGCTAACGTACACAACAATCAGAAACATAAGATTTACTCAGGGAATGCTATACTCCCCTACCCCCTAAACAGTGGCTTAGGAAGGGGGGGGGGGGCTCCAGCTAGGGGCTTGAGCCCCCCATCTCTCCAGGTTATTAAGTAGAATCAAGCTGCACTCCGTAGATAGGCACACTTTTTTCCATTCAAAACACTATAGAGCCCCCCCGAAATTGCTTCCTACGCCACTACTGAAGTTGTCTCAGGAGTGAAACTGTTCATCGGCTACCCCAAAAGTGGTCACAGTATAGTTGGATGTTCATCCGAATGTTGTGGTGGCACATGTGCTTAACTGGCTCTCACGATTACATCTACAAAATCTATCGATGTGAAGGCTGATCTTTTCAATGAACTCTATGCAACAGTTTCAACGTGTTTAGTACATCAAAGATTACAATCTCACAATAGAAGAATTTGGCAAGGACGGTACAGAGAGCAGAGTGATGTAATTGGAGACAAAAAAATGGTGGTGGAACGTCCAGGATGTACAGAAGGACTTCAAACTTGCGTACAACCGACTGAATTAGTTTGCTTCCATCCTAATCATTCACTGTGTACGTAATCCATTTGACGTCATAATTATCTACAATGGTGCTTTACAGAATACAGACTACAGAGCACAGACTTGCATGGCCCAGATCTCAATTAATTATGTCAAACAACATTCATCAGCTGCATGTAGACCTTTTTTTATCTTTAGCTGATTCTGTTGCTAACATTTCTCGGTCAATAACTTCTGGAGATCGGCTTTTGGAAATTCACAACCATGAGTTGGTATCTCATCCTGAAAGAGACTGTCTTTAAGTTGTGAAGTTTCTGAATATTGATTGCCCAAGAGATTATGTGCAGCAAAAGTGTTTCCGAAAATGTCTAGATCAAGATTTACTGTTGACTGGCCGGAAGAGATGAAATTGTGCAGAGACGTCTTGAACTGTATCCCTTTTTTAAGGATTATTCATTTGAAAGTTTAATGAAATACCTTATACTTATATACGTAACTACACATAGCTAAAATTGATTTATCTATGACATTGTGTCATTTATTTAATGACAGTGTCCTTGTGATGATGTGAGGCAGAGTATACAATTTCTTTTATTTTGACACCAATTGAAAACTGCATGTGTGTATTAAAGATCTGCATGGAATCATAGATTGAATAGGGTCAATCTATGATGGAATCAACCTATAATTATATTTGGTGTCCAGCTGTAATCTTATAAATGTTGTGTGACGTTGGTGTATGGGGGGGGGGCTAGGGGTTGAGACAGAGTAGTCTCGTGGACCAGCCGATATATATTCAGGGTCTGGGTCCGCGAGACTAGAGACAGAGTGTAGGGCTTGGCAAATTAATTTTTGGAGACTTTAGGAACTAGCACAATTAAATAATAGGGCGCTAAACTAGCATAATTTGACCCTCAGGGTATGGTAGACCTAATAATGTAGCTAGACATCTATTACAATAGATCTGTACTGTAAGCACTAGCCACTAGGCAGGCATGGAGAAGTATTTTCTCTTTTGCAAAACTCAACACTAGAGGATTATATTTCAATGTCTGTACGTAATGCTACAAAAGCATACGTAGGATAGGCAGAGAGACACTCGTGGCTGAATTATGGTCCTTATAATGAAGACTAAAGATTTAACAATGGTTTGTGGTTGGAGCAAACAGATTCCGAACGCCCTGCCCTAACGCTTTTTTGCATTGTGTGGCATGTCCATCCCCGTCACTTTTGCCTGCTGAAAGCATGAATGTATAAGATTTTGGGCAGAAAAAGAGTGACAATTAACTAGAGCAATCTTTGGGTGTCAGGCTCTATGCATACCATTCACTTCTATAGATGATTATTATTTCAGCGACGAATGTGTCTCTTGCCTCGTTCCCATTAATTACAATACATTGCTCAATAAAATACCGGCTACATGCAGTTGGATTAATGATCAACAATTTTGAAACAAACGGCTCTAATTATCCACTACGATCACCAATTCTGCTAAAGTTGTGAAATTAATACCAACGAAAATATGGTGTACACTTAATAATTATGGAATAAGCTTAATGGTGATCGTAGTGAGTGGTGACACCATTCAAATTTCGTGGTGGCTGCATAAAAAAAAATCAAGGCTGTATTAAACCAGAAACACATAATTATTCCATAACTATTAATGCACACAGTGTTCAATCGGTGCCTAAAAAAAGCATGTAGATAAACAAAATTACTGAACAATAAAACTGTACTTTAATACAAGGTCCACCACTCACATTGGACCACCGGACCAGATTGTAATCTGCCTCATGCACATAACAATTAAAACACTGCCACAATAAATGACACATATAAATATAGATCTAGCTATAATTATGTGCAGTTACGTATAAGATACTACATTAAACTTTCAAATGAATAACCCTTAAAAAAGGGATACAGTTCAAGACGGCTCTGCACAATTTTCTTCATCTCTTCCGGCCAGTCCACAGTAAATCTTGATTTTGATATTTTCGGAAACACTTTTGCTGCACACAATTTTAGATGATCTCTTGGGCAATCAATGTTCAGAAATTGGCACAACTTGAAGACAGTATCTTCAGGATGAGATACCAACTCATGGTTGTGAATTTCCAAAAGCCGATCTCCAGAAGTTATTGACCGAGAAATGTTAGCAACAGAATCAGCTAAAGAGAAAAAATTGTCTGCAGCTGATGAAAGTTGTTTGACATCTTTGTATACATGACGTGACTTTCTGGAAATGGGGACCAAGTCTTTTTGATTACTTTTTTTCTGTATACTGTAAAGCACCATTGTAGATATGACGTCAAATGGATTACGTACACAGTGAATGAAACGTATTGGGATGGAAGCAAACTGATGCAGTCGGTTGTACGCAAGTTTGAAGTCCTTAGCATTATCTCTGTACATCCTGGACGTTCCACCACCCCTTTTGTCTCCAATTACATCAATTCGCTCTCTGTACCGTCCTTGCCAACTGTTTTCTATCGTGAGATTGTATCCTTTTTTGTTATTGCTTCTTGTTCCATCACTAAACACATTGTTGAAACTGTTTGCATACAGTTTATTGAAGAGATCAGCCTTCACTTCTGAATTTTGTAGATCTAATCGTGAGAGCCAACGAAGAACGTTAAGCTCATGTGCGACCACGACATTCGGATGAGCATCCAGCAGACTCCCAACAATACTGTGACCACTTCTGGGATAGCCGATGAATAGAACAAACAGTTTCACTCCTGAGACAACTTCAGGGGGTAGGAGAATAGCATTCCCTGAGTAAATCTGATTGTTGTGTACGTTAACACTACTGTTTCCAAAGTAGGTAACCACTACGCTGCCACAGATTACTAATGTATAATATCGTTCACTGAGTAGTATTACCGCTACAACGGATATACATGTAGTTAATAAACTATATTTGAGACACTGAACTTTCATAATTATTACAAAGTCTTGTTTATCACTGTAACAGAGACAAAGATACTTGTGTACAGTTATGGAATGTGTTTCAGATTACAGCCATAGAAATGTATACTAAAGTCATGAAATTTGAATGGTGATAAGTGCCGACCTACACAGTGTTCAATTGGTGTCTAAAAAAAGCATGTAGATAAAACAAAATTACAACTGTACTTTAATAATTATAACCCCTTATTCCTGGATGTAATGCGCATGTGCGCTCAATACCACGTGTAAGATAATCCATTTTGAACCCCAGACAGGCCCGGATCTAGGGGGTGGGTTTCAGGGGTTGCAACCCCCCTAAACACTAACAAAAACTAGCTCAACCTACAAGTGTAGGTTAAGTGTGTTGCTTGTGGCTAATGAGCAACTGAATGTAGTTAACTTACAAGCTGTGAACTATGAATCTGTTGACACGAGCACAAGTCCAGGACACACTAAGTTGTAAATACACAATAATTTTCATTCCACACACATGCACCATTCACATGTATTATGTATACATGACAAGGTACCTAGCTGTAGTAGACAGTAGATTTGTAAGTATACTTTGTGCACGTTTACTATGATATCAATTTCAATTAAGTGGGCGTGAACGGGGGCCTGGTCAAACATTTTGGGTGTGCGCTTTTGTTTCATAACCTCCCTATACATTTTTGGCTGGATCTGCACAGGCCATGACGATCAGTATGCACTATTAACTGTGCATGGACACCCCTTTCTTGTAAAACAATCAAAGCACATTGCAAATTATTTACCTCTTCTATAACACTCTAATCTTTTGAGCAAAAGCAAAAACATGGCGAGAGGCATTAGCAAGCGCACGCTTACAACACTCGTCTTCTTTGTTGAGGTCCTGGTAAGCCACAAACCAACCTTTTCTGATAACTCTTTTTAGACTGCTTGTTATAGATACTACTTTCTGTGGTTGAATTCTGCTTATCTCACAGACCACTGACTATGCCTTCGACAAAGGTTTGCTCCCACTGTTTGGCTACAGGCCATGCACTATTAATTGTGGACACCCCTTTCTTGTGAAACAATTAAAGCACATTGCAAATTATTTACCTCTTCTATAACACTCTAATACTTTTGAGCGAAAGCTAAAACATGGCGAGAGGCATTAGCAAGTGCACGCTTGCAACACTCGTTAATTTTAGCTATAATTATGTGCAGTTACGTACAAGGTACTACATTAAACTTTCAAATGAATAATCCTTAAAAAAGGGATACAGTTCAAGACGGCTCTGCACAATTTTCTTCATCTCTTCTAGCCATGCAGTCCACAGTAAATCTTGATCTTGATATTTTCGGAAACACTTTTGCTGCACACAATTTTAGATAATCTCTTGGGCAATCAATGTTCAGAAATTGGCACAACTTGAAGACAGTATCTTCAGGATGAGATACCAACTCATGGTTGTGAATTTCCAAAAGCCGATCTCCAGAAGTTATTGACTGAGAAATGTTAGCAAACAGAATCAGCTAAAGACAAAAAAAGATCTGCAGCTGATGAACGTTGTTTAACTGTGACATCTTTGTATATACGACGCGACTTTCTGAGATTGGGGACCAGGTCTTTTTGAATTTTTGTGGTCTCTATTCTACTATTGTAGAGATGACGTCAAATGGATTACGTACATAGTGAATGAAACGTATTGGGATGGAAGCAAACTGATTCAGTCGGTTGTACACAAGTTTGAAGTCCTTAGCATTATCATGCTACTCCCCTATACCCCCTGAAGTTGTCTCAGGAGTGAAACTGTTTGTTATTCATAGGATACTTCAGGAGTGGTCACAGTATAGTTGGGAGTCTGCTGGATGCTCATCCGAATGTCGTGGTGGCACATGAGCTTAACGTTCTTCGTTGGCTCTCACGATTAGATCTACAAAATTCAGAAGTGAAGGCTGATCTCTTCAATGAACTCTATCCGAATGTCGTGGTGGCACATGAGCTTAACGTTCTTCGTTGGCTCTCACGATTAGATCTACAAAATTCAGAAGTGAAGGCTGATCTCTTCAATGAACTCTATGCAAACAGTTTCAACAATGTGTTTAGTGATGGAAAAAGAAGCGATAACAATAAAGGATACAATCTCACGATAGAAAACAGTTGGCAAGGACGGTACAGAGAGCGGATTGATGTAATTGGAGACAAAAATGGTGGTGGAACGTCCAGGATGTACAGAGATAATGCTAAGGACTTCAAACTTGCGTACAACCGACTGCATCAGTTTGCTTCCATCCTAATACGTTTCATTCACTGCGTACGTAATCCATTTGACGTCATCTCTACAATGGTGCTTTACAGAATACAGAGCACAAGAATTCAAAAAGACTTGGTCCCCATTTCCAGAAAGTCACGTCATGTATACAAAGACGTCCAACAACTTTCATCAGCTGCAGACCTTTTTTTCTCTTTAGCTGATTCTGTTGCTAACATTTCTCAGTCAATAACTTCTGGAAATCGGCTTTTGGAAATTCACAACCATGAGTTGGTATCTCATCCTGAAGATAGGGTCTTCAAGTTGTGCCAATTTCTGAACATTGATTGCCCAAGAGATTATCTAAAATTGTGTGCAGCAAAAGTGTTTCCGAAAATATCAAGATCAAGATTTACTATGGACTGGCCGGAAGAGATGAAGAAAATGGTGCAGAGCCGTCTTGAACTGTATCCCTTTTTTAAGGGTTATTCATTTGAAAGTTTAATGTAATACCTTAACGTAACTGCACATAATTATAGCTACGTATAGATCTATATCTATAATTATTATGTGTAATTTATTATGCCTCGAGGCGTAGCCGCACGAGGGATACGGTAAAGCTGACTGTGTGTGTGTGTGTCTGTGTGTCTGTTCCAGCTGTAACTGCTCAACGGTTGCAATGCGACAAAAACTAACAGCTTCTATAGGCTTCTAGCCACGTTCTCTTGGATTTTGATTCGTGGATTAGCAAACTAAAGCTTCTTTCTCGAGTTATGGCTAGTTTGACTCACATTGAAGGCTGTTGCAGTCTCTTCAGAATCTTTCATAGCATCATCTGTCCACACAAACTTTCTATTCAACATATGAGTTAGCCTTGCACTAAAGCGCTAGCTTTTTGTTAGCTACAAGACTCAGAAAATACCTGTTAAAACAGCTAGCTAGCAGTAGGCATTTGTGAAATTGATCTCTTTGGACACACCCTTTAATTATTCCTATGGATGTAATGCGCATGCGCGCTCATTCCCCAGATCCAGATCCTCCTGGCAGAATCATATTTTTCTTGAGGGCCTGGTAAGCCACAAAACACTACTATAGATAACAATATGTATGTACACAAGTCTTTTCTTCTTAAATATTATAATTATACTCTGCATGAACTACAGATCCAATTTTCTTCTTTCTTGAGGTCCTGGTATTAAAGCCACATAATACAACAATAGATGCATGTAATAAGTCTTTTCTTCTCAGTGACTTTATATAGATAAGCTAACTTTATGAAATAATTATGCACTTCCGCTTATAATTAATTGAAAACAAAATCTTCTTCTTTGTTGCTTCCTAGATCCTTGAGGTCCTGGTATAAGCAGCCACAAAACACAACAATGATACCATAATTATACAATTGCAAGTCAGTTTTAGACAGATTATTTTATACACTTTTTCCTCTTCTATACTTTCTCTTCTATACTTTTGAGCGAAAGCAAAAACATGGCGAGAGGCATTAGCACAGCGCCAGCTTGAACACTAGTTGTGACAGCATCTTAATTGTTATGTGAGGCAGACATGTAAGTACAGTTTTAACAATTTGATTGTTCAGTTTTTGAACAATAATTTATTATTTAGAATCTACATGCTTTTTTTAGGCACCAATTGAACACTGTGTGTATTAAAGAGGTCAGCACTATGATCACCATTCAATTTCGTGGCTGCATGGACTCTAGTATACATTTCTATGGCTGTAATCTGAAACACATTCCATAACTGTACACATGATGAGGCTATACACATGCATGCTACCTGGTATCTTTGTCTCTTTTCCATGTTATTACAGTGATAAACAAAACTTCATAGAAAGTTCAGTGTCTCAAATAATTATTTATTACCATTGTAGCTGTAATACTACTCAGTGAACGATATGTAATTTGTGGCAGCGTGGTGGTTAGCAAAAACTCTTACTTTGGAAACAGTAGTGCTAACGTACACAACAATCAGAAACATAAGATTTACTCAGGGAATGCTAAATATACCCCCCTACCCCCTAAACAGTGGCGTAGGAAGGGGGGCTCCAGGGGCTTGAGCCCCCCATCAGATCTCTCCAGGTTATTAAGTAGAATCAAGCTGCACTCCGTAGATAGGCACACTTTTTTCCACACTATAGAGCCCCCCCCCCGAAATTGCTTCCTACGCCACTACTGAAGTTGTCTCAGGAGTGAAACTGTTCATCGGCTACCCCAAAAAGTGGTCACAGTATAGTTGGGTGTTCATCCGAATGTCGTGGTGGCACATGTGCTTAACATTCTTGGCTGGCTCTCACGATTAGATCTACAAAATCTATCGATGTGAAGGCTGATCTTTTCAATGAACTCTATGCAACAGTTTCAACGTGTTTAGTACATCAAAAATTACAATATCACAATAGAAGAATTTGGCAAGGACGGTACAGAGAGCAGATTGATGTAATTGGAGACAAAAATGGTGGTGGAACGTCCAGGATGTACAGAAGGACTTCAAACTTGCGTACAACCGACTGAATTAGTTTGCTTCCATCCTAATCATTCACTGCGTACGTAATCCATTTGACGTCATAATTATCTACAATGGTGCTTTACAGAATACAGACTACGGAGAGCACAGACTTGCATGGCCCAGATCTCAGTCAAACAACGTTCATCAGCTGTAGACCTTTTTTATCTTTAGCTGATTCTGTTGCTAACATTTCTCGGTCAATAACTTCTGGAGATCGGCTTTTGGAAATTCACAACCATGGGTTGGTATGCATCCTGAAAGAGACTGTCTTCAAGTTGTTCAAGTTTCTGAATATTGATTGCCCAAGAGATTATGTGCAGCAAAAGTGTTTCCGAAAATATCTAGATCAAGATTTACTGTTGACTGGCCGGATCCCGGAAGAGATGAAATTGTGCAGAGCTGTCTTGAACTGTATCCCGGATTATTCATTTGAAAGTTTAATGAAATACCTTATAATTATACGTAACTGCACATAGCTAAAATTGATTTATCTATGACATTGTGTCATTTATTAGTGACAGTATCCTTGTGATGATGTGAGGCAGAGTATTAGTACAGACACAATTTCTTTTAATTTGATCTGCATGGAATCAACCTATAATTATATTTGGTGTCCAGCTGTAATCTTATAAATGTTGTGTGACGTTGGTGTATAGGGGGGGGGGGGGGGCTAGGGGTTGAGACAGAGTAGTCTCGTGGACCAGCCGATATATTCAGGGTCTGGGTCCGCGAGACTAGAAACAGAGTGTAGGGCTTGACAACTTAATTTTTGGAGACTTTAGGAACTAGCACAATTGAATAATAGGGCGCTAAACTAGCATAATTTGACCCTCAGGGTATGGTAGACCTAATAATGTAGCTAGACATCTATTACAGTACTGTACATAGCCTCGATCTCCCAGGCCGAGTTTTCGCTTTTATAACGGTTAGGCGAACAACTGGGCTATACCATAGATACAGGGATTTGAGGAGTTCTTGCAACTGTAATGTCGAGAGCGGAAGTACCTGTCACGTGAACAGTTACGTAATTATGGCTCATTTCAAACCTACGGTGGCCCTGAGCGTTACTCTAAGTTGACAGTTCACACTTGATAGTTCACGTTCGCAGTTAGCCTCGAGACCAGGCCGATTAAAATACGTATTTTAATCGGCCTGGATTCGAGGCTAGTTCGCAGTTGGTAGTTCGCAGTTGATAGTTGATAGTTCGCGTTCGTAGTTGGTAGTTCATACTTGATACCGTATAGCGGGTCCTGTACCGCGAAAATTTATACCCACGAAAATTTATATCTTTATTGAATAGTAGGCGTGTTCAGTATTATTGACCACACCTATCGACAATAAGAGGTGCCTCACCGTATAGGCTAGGCCTGGATTCGAGGCTAACGGTGTGGAGGTACAGCTGCATGTTGATGTGCGCATGCGCCAAAAGGCTGGCACTCAGACCACGAAAATAAAATCCGCGAAATCCTTTGTAATGGTCCATCCGCGAAAATTTATACCCTCGAAATATACCCGCTATACGGTAGTTCGCGTTCGCACTTGGCAGTTCGCACTTGGCAGTTCAGACTTGGTAGTTCAGACTTGGTAGTTCGTGACCTTTGAACTTTAAGAATGAGAGTGAGAGTGATGTCTTTAAAACTACAGAGTATACAAACGCATGCAGCCTGCTGCCATGATGCAAAGCTTTAGGCTTTGGCCACACCTATTTATAGTGGCGCCTTTCTAGAGGCTACCTTCCTCTGGTTAGACGTAGGATAGGCAGAGAGACACTCGTGGCTGAATTATGGTCCTTATAATGAAAGACTAAAGATTTAACAATGGTTTGGGGTTGGAGCAAACAGATTCCGAACGCCCTGCCCTAACGCTTGTGTGGCATGTCCATCCCCGTAACTTTTGCCTGCTGAAAACATGAATGTAAGATTTTGGGCAAAGAAAGAGTGACAATTAACTAGAGCAATCTTTGGGTGTCAGGCTCTATGCCACTTCTATAGATGAGGATCATAATTATTATTTCAGCGACGAATGTGTCTCTAGCCTCGTTCCCATTAATTACAATACATTGCTCAATAAAATACCGGCTACATGCAGTTGGATTAATGATCAACAATTTTGAAACAAACGGCTCTAATTATCCACTACGATCACCAATTCTGCTAAAGTTGTGAAATTAATACCAACGAAAATATGGCACTTTAAGGTTATGTACACTTAATAATTATGGAATAAGCTTAATGGTGATCGTAGTGAGTGGTGACACCATTCAAATTTCGTGGTGGCTGCATAAAAAAAATCAAGGCTGTATTAAACCAGAAACACATAATTATTCCATAACTATCAATGTACAGTGTTCAATCGGTGCCTAAAAAAAGCATGTAGATAAACAAAATTACTGAACAATAAAACTGTACTTTAATACAAGGTCCACCACTCACATTGGACCACCGGACCAGATTGTAATCTGCATCATGCACATAACAATTAAAACACTGCCACAATAAATGACACATATAAATATCAATCTAGCTATAATTATGTGCAGTTACGTATAAGATACTACATTAAACTTTCAAATGAATAACCCTTAAAAAAGGGATACAGTTCAAGACGGCTCTGCACAATTTTCTTCATCTCTTCCGGCCAGTCCACAGTAAATCTTGATTTTGATATTTCCGGAAACACTTTTGCTGCACACAATTTTAGATAATCTCTTGGGCAATCAATGTTCAGAAATTGGCACAACTTGAAGACAGTATCTTCAGGATGAGATACCAACTCATGGTTGTGAATTTCCAAAAGCCGATCTCCAGAAGTTATTGACTGAGAAATGTTAGCAACAGAATCAGCTAAAGAGAAAAAAAAATCTGCAGCTGATGAAAGTTGTTTGACATCTTTGTATACATGATGTGACTTTCTGGAAATGGGGACCAAGTCTTTTTGATTACTTTTTTTCTGTATTCTGTAAAGCACCATTGTAGAGATGACGTCAAATGGATTACGTACGCAGTGAATGAAACGTATTGGGATGGAAGCAAACTGATGCAGTCGGTTGTACGCAAGTTTGAAGTCCTTAGCATTATGTCTGTACATCCTGGACATTCCACCACCATTTTTGCTTCCAATTACATCAATCCGCTCTCTGTACCGTCCTTGCCAACTGTTTTCTATCGTGAGATTGTATCCTTTATTGTTATCGCTTCTTTTTCCATCACTAAACACATTGTTGAAACTGTTTGCATAGAGTTCATTGAAGAGATCAGCCTTCACTTCTGAATTTTGTAGATCTAATCGTGAGAGCCAACGAAAAACGTGAAGCTCATGTGCGACCACGACATTCGGATGAGCATCCAGCAGACTCCCAACAATACTGTGACCACTTCTGGGATAGCCAATGAATAGAACAAACAGTTTCACTCCTGAGACAACTTCAGGGGGTAGGAGAGTAGCATTCCCTGAGTAAATCTGATTGTTGCGTACGTTAACACTACTGTTTCCAAAGTAGGTAACCACTACGCTGCCACAGATTACTAATGTATAATATCGTTCACTGAGTAGTATTACCGCTACAACGGATATACATGTAGTTAATAGACTATATTTGAGACACTGAACTTTCATAATTATTATAAAGTCTTGTTTATCACTGTAACAGAGACAAAGATACTTGTGTACAGTTATGGAATGTGTTTCAGATTACAGCCATAGAAATGTATACTAAGTCCATGCAGCCATGAAATTTGAATGGTGATAAGTGCCGACCTACACAGTGTTCAATTGGTGCCTAAAAAAAGCATGTAGATAAAACAAAATTACAACTGTACTTTAATAATTATAACCCCTTATTCCTGGATGTAATGCGCATGTGCGCTCAATACCACATGTAAGAGAATCCATTTTGAACCCCAGACAGGCCCGGATCTAGGGGGTGGGTTTCAGGGGTTGCAACCCCCCTAAACACTAACAAAAACTAGCTCAACCTACACTTGTGTTGCTGTGGCTAAATGAGCAACTGAATGTAGTTAACTTACAAGCTGTGAACTATGAATCTGTTGACACGAGCACAAGTCCAGGACACACTAAGTACTAAATACACATTCATTCCACACATACCATTTACATGTATTATGTATACATGACAAGGTACCTAGCTGTAGTAGACAGTAGATTTGTAAGTATACTTTGTGCACGTTTACAATTTCAATTAAGTGGGCGTGAACGGGGCCTGGTCAAACATTTTGCGCGCGCGCTTTTGTTTCATAACCTCCCTATACATTTTTGGCTGGATCCGCACAGGCCATGACGATCAGTATGCACTATTAACTGTGCATGGACACCCCTTTCTTGTAAAACAATCAAAGCACATTGCAAATTATTTACCTCTTCTATAACACTCTTAATACTTTTGAGCGAAAGCAAAAACATGGCGAGAGGCATTAGCAAGCGCACGCTTACAACACTCGTCTTCTTTGTTGAGGTCCTGGCAAGCCACAAACCAACCTTTTCTGATAACTCTTTTTAGACTGCTTGTTATAGATACTACTTTCTGTGGTTGAATTCTGCTTATCTCACAGACTACTGACTATGCCTTCGACAAAGGTTTGCTCCCACTGTTTGGCTACAGGCCATTAATTTTAAGACGATCAGTATGCACTATTAACTGTGGACGCCCCTTTCTTGTGAAACAATTAAAGCACATTGCAAATTATTTACCTCTTCTATAACACTCTAATACTTTTGAGCGAAAGCTAAAACATGGCGAGAGGCATTAGTAAGTGCACGCTTGCAACACTCGTTAATTTTAATGTGCAGTTACGTACAAGGTACTACATTAAACTTTCAAATGAATAATCGTTAAAAAAAGGGATACAGTTCAAGATGGCTCTGCACAATTTTCTTCATCTCTTCCGGCCAGTCCACAGTAAATCTTGATCTCGATATTTTCGGAAACACTTTTGCTGCACACAATTTTAGATAATCTCTTGGGCAATCAATGTTCAGAAATTGGCACAACTTGAAGACAGTATCTTCAGGATGAGATACTAACTCATGGTTGTGAATTTCCAAAAGCCGATCTCCAGAAGTTATTGACTGAGAAATGTTAGCAACAGAATCAGCTAAAGAGAAAAAAAAATCTCTTTGCAGAACAGTTGTCATACTCAGATAGGCAGTAGGCGGTGGCTCTTAAGTGTGTTGTGGTTTTGTGGTCTTTTCACACTATATATAGACCTTTCCTCATGATCAATCATGACAGCAACTTCCCATACAGGGTTTTGCAGAATCTTTGAAATAGAGGGTGTAGAGTGTTCCTTATATGGATATCTAATGTTTACACATTGTGGTGTCATATACACATTGTGGTGAAATGCCAAGTCTGATTGGGAAGCAAAATTCAAAAACAAAATGGCTTTTTCTTGTGAAAAAAGCTGACCAAGGGGATATAAGGTGGAGAATAGTGCATCAGACAGAGCTGCTTGGACTGTCTTATCAAAGTGTTGCTGAGAATCTTCAAGTTGATCCATCAACTGTTTGGAATAGTGCATTGTTGACATGCTGACTAAGATCTACAACTTTATGGTTGACCACAGATAACCTTATAAGGAACGCTCAACGCAAAACGCTTTTTTGTGGATATTGCAAAGATTCTGCAAAACCCTGTAAACTACATGTATATGTTAAGCTGTACAACCTTTAATGAATAATTATGTTGTATATCTTCCCACAAGAAAAGTACTGAAAATTAGTTTAAAATTTAATCAACGCTGCGTGTTTAGTAAATTTGAATTGTACTATACTCTCTTCAGTGCTGCTCCTGCTGCACCATATTCAGAGGATTATTAAAAGTGATGGGCAGTTTAGCTCTTGACAGCAACTTTAAAAAAGGTCATTCCATGATGATTCATGAGTAAAAAGGTCTAGTCTGTTTACTTGTACATGTATAGACTCATGAATCATCATGGGAAACTACTTTTCAGTACTTTTCTTGTGGGATCCGGGAAGGTATACACCATATTCATTAAAGGTTGTACAGCTCAACATACAGTTCATGGGGAAAAACTCTTTTAAGGTTGCTGTCATGATTGATCATGAGTAAAAGGTCTATAGTGTGAAAAGACCACAAAACCACAACACACTTAAGAGCCACCGCCTACTGCCTATCTGAGTATGACAACTGTTCTGCAAACCACTGTACAGGGAATGAGAAATGAGAAATGAAATGAGGAAATAAGAAATAGGAAATGAAGAAATAAGAAATAGGTTATGATCATCACCATGGGTACACAAAATTAATTATGACATCGATTGATAATAGATGCACAATAATGACTGATATCAGCCAAGATGCTAGTAGGTGACTAAGTATTTTAAATATATATAGTAGCACCGAGAAGTTTCATATATAATTATAGGCACCTCCACACAGTACAGGTTGTCAGACACATTGTAGGAATTAAATTTTACATCGCTTCAGATGGCACAGTGAGCTTTCTTTCATTAGCATCAGCCTTCACTATATAGGCATTGCTTGTGAGAATGGTAATGGGAATTGCTTTATTCACCCTGTAGCGAGATTGGATATGATACCAGTACAGTGTACTAATGTCATTACTTCCTGCAGCTTTACGACATGACTGGAAGATTAGAAATTGCTTGGTTTGACAAACAGTTTTGGAAGTTTCTTTGCTGTTGCTTACATGTAGATGTTGACATTGAGTCCAGTCCATTGACTATCACTTGCCCACCAGATTGTGAAATCGGTGAATGAGTATAGCCACGCATAGCTAGGTAAATTGTTTGGGACTGTGGGACTGTAGGACAGTACATGTAAGTACCGTTACGTAGGTACGTAGATCTGATGTCTGAACCATGCCAGTCGTACATGGCACACAAGTAGATAGAGGTAGAGTGTCACACCGTGTACCAGCTGACAGAGGAACATAAGTTAGTATGCCTGTATGGTGGCAGAGCACCAGGAGGTACCTGTAGCTCAGTAGATGCTAGCTTCGTCTTCAGACTTGCTCTGCCTGCGCCTAACAGCTTGTTTCTCATTTCTCGTTCTCATTTCTTCATTTCCTATTAAATTTTCTTATTTCCTCATTTCTCATTTCCTCATTTCCTGTTTTATCACCCCTTGTAAAGTGAGCCCACTACCGCCACGTGGGCCTAACTAGGTTGAAGATTTCTAGTTCTAATCTTCTACGTGGTGTGTGGGACCCATGGATCGAGCCAAGGAGACCGACAGTGTAGAGGTCCACTGTTGTCAGTCCTACTGGCTCAAGACTTGAGTCAAGTAGCTAGGACGTACTGCAGACTGATTCCTGTTGGCTGTACATGACTAGACTATCTTCCACCTCAAGTAGGACAGACGTACTGCACTGCAGACTGAATGCCTTCAGGCGCTAGGATGACATCACAAACACATCCTTGGAGGCAATTAAGGTTCGGTTGTACTTTAATGCCTACAGACTGAGGTCCCTGGGCCCTGCTGCGAGCGGGACAACATTAGCTGGAACAATCACTAGTATTTTAAAGTCGTCATGTCCACCACTTGAGATGAACTCCTTTTAAATTATCTTGAGGCACGTCATAAAAAATGACATCAGGGTATGTGTGCGGATGCTTTGTGCAGGGATCTACATGGACACAGAATTATGTGCTAGATACAGCACACTTACATCCATGTGGTGTGGAGAGGGTTTCCCCTGCTATCTTGTTCAGACTAGAAGAAGAAAACTGGTTCTTCTAACTAAAAAGCCAGTGTCTCAACTGTGCAATAGTCGCTCACGTTTCTATGTCAGTAACAACAGTCCAGTTTCTGGGGAGGACTAGAACGTACAAACTGTGGACATGATTGGGCACACTTACATCCATGTGGTGTGGAGAGGATTTCCCCTGCTACCTTGCTTAGACTAGAAGAAGAAAACTGGTTCTTAAAGTTGACTCTAAAAAGCCAGTGTCTCAACTGTGCAATAGTCGCTCGCGTTTCTATGTCAGTAACAACAGTCCAGTTTCTGGGGAGGACTGGACGTGATTGGGCACACTTACATCCATGTGGTGTGGAGAGGATTTCCCCTGCTACCTTGCTTAGACTAGAAGAAGAAAACTGGTTCTTAAAGTTGACTCTAAAAAGCCAGTGTCTCAACTGTGCAATAGTCGCTCGCGTTTTTATGTCAGTAACAACAGTCCAGTTTCTGGGGAGGACTAGAACGTACAAACTGTGGACGTGATTGGGCACACTTACATCCATGTGGTGTGGAGAGAGTTTCCCCTGCTACCTTGCTTAGACTAGAAGAAGAAAACTAAAGTTGACTCTAAAAAGCCAGTGTCTCAACTGTGCAATAGTCGCTCGCGTTTCTATGTCAGTGACAACAGTCCAGTTTCTGGGGAGGACTAGAACGTACAAACTGTGGACGTGATTGGGCACACTTACATCCATGTGGTGTGGAGAGAGTTTCCCCTGCTACCTTGCTTAGACTAGAAGAAGAAAACTAAAGTTGACTCTAAAAATCCAGTGTCTCAACTGTGCAATAGTCGCTCGCGTTTCTATGTCAGTGACAACAGTCCAGTTTCTGGGGAGGACTAGAACGTACAAACTGTGGACGTGATTGGGCACACTTACATCCATGTGGTGTGGAGAGAGAGTTTCCCCTGCTACCTTGCTTAGACTAGAAGAAGAAAACTAAAGTTGACTCTAAAAAAGCCAGTGTCTCAACTGTGCAATAGTCGCTCGCGTTTCTATGTCAGTGACAACAGTCCAGTTTCTGGGGAGGACTAGAACGTACAAACTGTGGACGTGATTGAGTGTGTGTGGGCACATGTATTATTTCTGCCATGTCGTTTGTTTTTGTTTTTTTCTTTAGGGCTACCTTTATACATAATTAGCATTCAGTTGCTACTTGGTTTTTGTCCTTAATCCTTATAATTATGCTTGTATTAAATCATTGTAAAAAAAATTATAAATGGTACCTTTTAGCATTCAGTTGCTACTTGGTTTTTGTCCTTGATCCTTATAATTATGCTTGTATTAGTAAAAAAAAATATAAATGGTAACGTATAGCGGGTAATTTTCAGGGCAAAACAATTCGTAGTTGAGTACGTCACTTCGTGGATAACATTTTCGTGGTTGCTGCTCTTGCTTGCACTGCAGGTAAAGGTGGACAAGGTCACTTCATTCGTGGGTAAAATATTTGTAGTCAGAGCTTCAACCACGAATACCGTATATGCTTGATCAGGAGCCGCGGCTACTAAATGTTTCGAAGAGGAGGCTACAATTCAAGAGGGCCACTGTTCAAGAGCGGTGTTTATTAGCTCCAGTTTGTCATCAAAAGTTGTTTTCACCTGCATAAACTTGAACTCTGCCATGAGAAAGTCTTTGTGAAGCACTAACAAGCTGCTACTCATAGCTACGTACGTACATGTAGCTAGCTGCTAGTAATAATTTTTTTGGCTGCCACCTGCAGAAATGCTAGAGTCAAAGTTCACTGATATGGAACGCCGTTTGCGACAAAATTCAGGCAGAATGTGATAGGCGTGTGCATCCAATATAAAATCGATTTTTAATAATCGATTTTTTACAGTTGATTTTCGATTTACACGTGAACGATCTTTGACAATGGATCTGATATTCAATTTTTGATTATTGAAATTCGATTTTTGATAATCGATTTTAGAACTGCTCTGAGGTGGGCTGGGGGGGCCCCTGTCTAAAGCTGTATCACGTGAGACTATCCTTAGAGAAATTTTGCATTGAAGAAGCCACTATTCATGACTTCTATTCTATCTGGAATCACCAAACTCTTTCTCAGCTCTCTAAGCACACACAAGATGGCCAAATAAAACAGTGCTGGCGAGAAAGCATACGAAAATGGCTGCACGAAGGAACTAAATAAGATAGCATCAACTGAACAGTTCTAAAATTAATGATTTTACTGTGACTTATGGCCCTTCTTTTTAATGGTTCCAAAAAACAATAATGTTTCGCTTTTGCGTTATAGTCTATCATGTGAGATAGCTAACCAAGCCAAGCTTTAATTCCAGGACGCGGAGAAGGAGTTTGTGCATGTTCTGAGTTTCAAGGGAGGCCTAACTGTAGCCTTGAATCCATTTTAATCGGCCTGGATTCGAGGCTAGTATCAATCAATTGCGATTTTTGTAATCGATTTTCAAAAATTGATTATCAAAAATCGATTATTGAATCGATTTTCATAGTCTAAAAATCGATTAGTAAAAATCGAATTTCGTTTATCAAAGTCCATTAGCAGATATCAATAATCGAATTTGTCAAAGATTGTTCACGTGTAAATCGAATATCAACTGCCAAAAATCGATTATTAGAAATCGATCTTCAAAAATCGATTTTATTTGGATGCACACGCCAATTAATTCTGTCTGAATTTTGTCGCAAACGGCGTTCCATACACTGAGGCTACTATTTGAGAGCGGCTACTAAATGTTTCATTTTGCTAGCAAGGGAGGCTACTATTTGAGTGCGGCCTTTATACAAGAGCGGCCTCTGATCGAGCATATACGGTATACGCTTTTGGGTGCATGTGTATAATAATTGTAACTGCATGTAAAACGAGTGGTGCAAGCTGCGCTGTGCTAATGCCTCTCACCATGTTTTGTTTTCGCTCAAAAAGTATTGTCAAGTCTGTTGTCTGTAAGAATAGTAATGAGAATGAGAAGAAAGTGTAATTATTATTATCATCTATAACCAAGAAGAAAAGACTTGTGTATGCATATATATATAGAGGCGAGAGGCATAATTAGCACAGCGCAGCTTAATTGCACCACTCGTTTTACATGTAGTTACAATAATTATTATACGCATGCACCCAAAAGCATGAATACCGTATTATGGTATCTATAACAAGACTTGTGTACATGCATCTATTGCACTCCTGATTGTATCTATTATGGTATCATTGTTTGTTTTTTGCGGCTTACCAGCTGGAGAAAAGATTCTGCCAGGATCTAAGGTATATAGGCCCTGGCAAATTATGCCGGCATAGAGCATAATAGGTCATTATGCCCACATAATTGGGAAATAGGTTAAAATTGTGAATTAGGTCAGTTTTGTGCAAATCCATGCAATGGTCCTCGGCTGCTGCTGAATGTGTATTTATATATTATGTTGAACCTTCAGTTTTGTTACAAATGCAATTAATACAACAAGATTTGTTACTAATACTTGAAAAAAGACGTTAATGTGGGGCATTATGGGTTCTTTCGACAGGCAAAATAGGCTGAATTTGAGGCAGTGCTCAAATTAAAACAGAATATATAATATAGGGGGAAAAGAGCATAATAAATTATTTGCCTGCTCAGGTTGCAATTGGCTAATTAAGACCGTTTCACAAATATTGGCCATAAATGAGAGTGCATTGCAGTCTACTCATTGTCATTGTGTAATGGTTTCATTGTGCACCTTTTTATTCGGAATTCATATTAGATACTAGCCTCGATCCCAGGCCGCACTTCCCGCTAGCCGGTGAATGAGGCTAATTAGATACATAAAATGGATCAGGATGATAACACCGTTGCCATGGTTACTAATTGTTGTGTACATTAACTTGCGATTTACTTTAACTAAAGAACGCTGTCACCAATAATCACTTTCATGGTTCAATCTTAGTATAAAAAAAAGCTCTTACTACAGTACAATGGAAGTGGATATTTAGGGCTGCTATCACGTATTTTGCACAGTAAGCATACATGCAAATCATAAATTTCACGTTTTTTGAGCATTTTTTCAATAAAGTTGCTATAATCAGAGCTAAAATGAGCTCACACCAAATATCCACATTGCTATATAGTAGACCTCACTAAGAGCTTTCTTTTGATACCAACATTGCTTTCTACAACTTGGTATTGGAGGCAGCATTTTCAAAACTATTGGATAAGGTAAGCCGTATTTGGTCACAGTTAACGCACATACCAAGATAGTAACCATGGTAATAATGTTATCAGATGAAAAGTATTCCTGTTTACAATACATGTACATTTTGTGAAAAATAATGTGTAATTGAAAAGATTTTTTTACAAAAAATGGTAGTTCTTTATACTACACTTTTTCTTCAATTTCAAGAAAAATGGCCTTAACCGACCTGCATGAGAGGCCTAATCTGGGGTTCAAAATGGATTCTCTCACAAGCACATGGGATGAGCGCGCATGCACATACATTCACGTACAGGAATAAGGGGTGTGTCTGGAAAGAGGTCAAGTTAACAAATGGCCACTACTACTCAAGGATAAAGGACTAACACACACACACACACAGTCAGCTTTACCGTATCCTCGTGCAGCTTCGCCTCAAGGCATAATTATTGAGTTATATGCACTTGTCAAACCAACAATGACTCCCCCCCCCCCCCCCCCCTACCAGGGATAGGTTGCCTCCCTACCTATATAGGGGGACTTAGATGCCTAATTAATCCCCACATAACCCGGGCCTGTGTCGTACTAGGAACTACATGTATACCATAACGATGTGCTGAGGAGGACTCAGGAGGTCCGACACGAGTAACTCGTTCAGGCTAAACTTAAAAAGTTAATAAGTCAGTCACGCAACAATGACTTTAATTGTTGAATTTTGAACGTGATAAAACATAACCGAGGTACTCGTGTCGTACGTACCTCCTCCTCTGTATACACCAGGGGATTAGATCATGCATGTGATTGGTCTAATCCCCGGGGTGAGGCAATAGTGATTAAGACCACTAAATTACATTACCAACGTGGAATTGTTATGGATGAGCTTCCCCATCATGATCGACTTCTAGTGATTTCAAGAGGCAAACTTGAAGAACACCACTGGAAATCCTCCAGCATAGTTATTTATTTCTCAAAGAAAAGTATGAGCTTATATCAGTGAAAATAATCTTATATCGGTGAAAGTAATAATACATTATATTTTTTTATTCGTTCCACACAAAAGTCTTGAACTAAAAACACACATGACGCATTATTGATGTGATTCAGCAGCTTCCTCCAAAAGCTTTAATACTGAAGGGCATGACTTGGCCAATATCAAAGCAGTCTCTCCATCCTGTGATGATGATCACAATTATTAAGGGATTGTAAGAGGATTGTAAGAGGTAAAGTGGTCTAATGCATAATAATGGCAAGTACTTTGCTGACAAGCAATACTAGCAACGATAATTGCAAATTAAGAGGTTGGGTATTATAATTATTTCTGTTTGGGTACAAATGACACCTCTGTTCATGCAGTCATTAACTACCTCGCTTGCGCATGCGCACCGAGGCATAAAAATTACTTGATAGGTATGATATCCAGCTCAGACTGCATGCGTGCTGTGGAGCAGCAGGTAGGGGACGCCATTCTTGTAGATATCTAAAACCACCACACCCTTTGTCCATTATAGGAGATTATTCTGCTATTAATGTGTTTTTCGTGCAGGTAACTTGCCAGAGTTTAGAGGTGTCCGCTATTTGGGGTTGCAAGTACACTAGTTAGATAGTAAAAGCAGTTGGTACAAGGCACGCTGTCCGCTATTTAGAGAGTCCGTTATAACACTGCATGTATACTCTATAAAGTACATGCATGTGCTCACTGAATTACTGCAGAAAACGGAAGCCCCTGATGAGAGAAGCTCCCTTACAGTATCTTCCTCTCCCATTTCGACTGCCTTTATGAGTGCAGTGTCCCCAACCTACAAGAGTGGAGACACAGTAATGAATTGAACAATACAGACATTCACAGCTATAGGCCCTGATAAATTATGCTTTATTTTTCACCCATTTTTCAATTCTTGCAGATTATTCCCCCAAAACGTGACATACAGTGGAACCTCCATTAACGACCACCTCCGAAGAGCAACCACACGCTATATAACAGCCAAAAGCTCAGGTCCGGATTGAAACTACAACGACTTCAATGTTAAGCAACCTCTCAGGAGCAGCCACCTCTCTACTCCGTATAACGAGCATTCCTAATCAGCTTTAGCAATGGAAAATAACGGACAGCCACACCCAGAATTAGCAAAAAATTATTGCTGAGATAGCATTATTTTGCACAATCGTGAAAATCTAGCTGAAGCTACAGCCTTTTGTCATGAGCCTAAGAATCAATTAGCAAAGCTCCAAGATTCGTTTTCAGCGAGAAATGACTCATAGAGCATACATACATGTAGCTGGCAATCGAAACCTCCCAAAGACCACCTCTCTATAACGGCCAAAAGGCTGTTCCCCAATGGTGTCCGTTTTATGGAGGTTCCACTGTAATATAAATTAGACATAAACACAGCACACAACTGACATACATGTAAGACATAGTAATTATCATGATTCTCATACCGTATAGCGCGAAATTTTCGAGGCACTTATACTTTGTGGAATGACTGCTTACCGGAAGCCACGTCTTTCATCTTTGCAAATAATTCTAACAATTTTCGTGTATATAGGATTGTTAACCCACGAAATCAGCGAAAATGTCACGCTACATGTATACGGTATTTGATATGAACTGATCCATAATATTCACCTTCGCACTATATTCACCTTCGCACATTTTTTGCCCTGAGAACATCGTCATGCAAAACTTAATGTAATGATTTACCAAAAATGGACATTGATTCCCAAACTTTTCTTTAGACACAAAATTATTCCGAGCATAATTTATCAGGCCCATAATAATTATTATGAATTACTGCTCTAAATTTCTAAGAGTGAGTCATACATATTAAGCCAGTTACTACCTAAATATTAGTCTCGATCCCAGGCCGCACTTTCTCGAAGAGTGGGCCTGGTATTGACTGCTTGCGCATGCGCTAACCGGTAGCCAGATACCGGCTAACGCAGGATAACAACGTGTATGCTCAGTAAAACAATGACACCACAACGAATGGAAGTGGATAGAAGGAAGTAGATAGAAAGTTCGATTGAAGGTTTCTAGCCCATCTGATAGCTATACCCGTGCATTAATCACCAGAAGAAGTAATGTCAAAAGGTCACAAATTAAAACTCCACATGGGCTTATGTTTTACATGTAAAACTGACTTAGTTTATACATCACCACTACATGTAGCTTCATCCTCTTCATAAATCATAGCAGAAATCAGTTGAGCTATCGCACCCCAGATGAACCAGCTTGAGAGAATATCCTAGATTTAATTGCAACCTTTGACCTTTTTTTGACCGTTAATTGCATTCTTTGAAGCCATAATAATTATACGGAAATTAGCCTTCAGTAGCTAGGGTATAAATGTTGATGTACTGGTGTGCTGCACTGGATAGATCTAGGTATAGCAAGCTTTCCAAGCAGGAAAATTAACGATCAGAAACGGTAGCTGCTATATCCAAGCAAAGGTCAATAATCCAGAACAAGATGATCATTAAAAGTGACCCTGTTGACCTCGACTTACCTCCTCTGATTATTACTAAGAACCTAAGAACTGGTGAAAATGCCCATATTTGTACGCATGCAATTACCAAAATAATGATGTGATGGCCCACGAATTAACATGCTGCCTATACAGATACTCACCTCATCAGCCAGGTCCACCACAGCTCCTGAGGAGAGCAGTTCTCTAACACAGCCGGTGTGACCATTGAAGGATGCCATATAGAGTGGGGTGCACCCACTCTACACAAACGAGAGCACATAGTTAACTTTTAACAACACATCTGTGATAGCTAGACCATAAATAGGAACGGGATTGGCAACGAGCAAAAAATGAAACTATGTGCTTTGTTATTAGAATGTTTAAGGGGACATTTACATTTGTATATACAAGTAGTAGGCAAGGCACAAATCAAGTGCATAGGATTGGGCTCCATACATTTTCTACTATCTACGTACAACCAAATTTAAATGATCACGTGAGTTACTTCTGTTGCCAACCCCTTTCCTTTACCTACATTATGAATATACATGTAGGTAAATTATACACATACACATACACCCAGCTGGCATGTAGGTAAATTATACACATACACCCAGCTGGTGCATGTTGCTCAGCGTTCTGGTCACGAACATGCTGCCTATACATTGTATACATATCAGTATTGTATCAGAACTCACCTTAGCCAGGTCCACCTCGGCTCCTGAGGAGAGCAGCTCTCTCACACAGTCGGTGTGATCTCCCATGACTGCCGAAAAGAGTGGAGTCCATCCTTTCTACAAGAGTGAGAGCATACAGTAAAATTTTAACAACACATCTGTGTGATAGCTAGCTAGACCATAAATAAAGTAAAGGAAGAGGATGGAAACTATGGGGTGCCGTTTGTGTCAAAATATTGATGACAAAAGGTTTTGGTGGTATTTACTAAACAACTGAGGGTATATAATTAGTAAACAACTGAGGGTATTTAGTAAATGACTGAGGGAATATTTAGTATTATGATTGAGGGTATTTACGTAGTCAATAACTGACTGATCTGTAATCTGCTCCTGGTATTAGGGAGGTGTGCATGAGCACAAGGTTGTGCGCATGCACAGTGTGCACGACTTCTTCTAGAATTCTGTACCTATATAGCTAGAGCTCTACTGTGCCTAGCCTCGATTCCAGGCCGAGCTGTTTCTAGCTAGGCCGACAACTAGGCCTGGTGTTGATTGTATCTGGGGGTGTGGTTAGGAACCAAGAAACAAGAAGCAGATAGATTTGCAAGAACAACACACCTGTCGACAAGGGCCGGCAGTGTTGGTCCTACCTACTAGTTTGTAGTCCATCACAAAGGGCAGTGAGTGAAAGCAAGAGATTTACCATACCATGTTGAAAACCATGGCAAAGACTTTTCTTCCTTCTGATAAGAGCTGGGCCTGTTCTGCAATGAGTGGGGCCTTCTTGTGAAGCAGACATTGTATACGTTAATCTGAACAACTTAAACTTGCAGTAGCTAGCTAGCTAGATAATCTATGGCTAGATTTTAGTTACTCCAGAGCATACACGGAGCTAAATTACGGTATTAAACTTATACGGGGAATATGACAGGAAACAAAGTGTGAAGAATCTCTGCTTTGGTTTCCGGTTCCTGCCACACCCAGATACAATCAATACCAGGCCGTATTTTACAACTTCGTTCTATTAAAAAAAATCGGCATGGGACCGAGGCTATACTGTGCCCAGATGAATTCACACTCTGTTAAGAGGAGTAGACAAATGCCTAGTATTGACTTTTACTCACTGAAGAGAATCCCTCAGTTATTTGCTAAGTAACCCTCAGTCATTTACTAAATACCCTCAGTTGTTTAGTAAAGACCCTCAGTCATTTACTCAGTTGACCCTCAGTTGTTTACTAAATACCACCAAAACCTTGTATTGTCCAAGTGGTAATCGATAGATGGACATTATTGGCATGACTGCAGATATAAACAGCATCTTGGATTGAACAGTAGATTGTTCGAATAGAGGCATGTCGGGATTCACTCTGTATGCCTATGCCTGCATGTATTGCTTCAAGCGTGCCTGTGTGGCCTCTGGAGTCTCTGTAAGTGTAATGAACATTTGGCCACTTTCTGCTGGCTTGTGCACTTTCTAAACAACATTTATTTATGTTAGGCAAACACCTGCAGAACCGTTTGAGTCAGTTACCTTCACTTCCTGCTGCTCCTGTGTGCCCTGTATCTTTCTCTGGGTGTAGCAAGCCTCCTTTCTCTCTTTTTAGCTGTTTCTGAGGATCCTGCTTATCGCTAGTTTTGTCGCTATTCATATCTTTATCGAGCTAAAGTTATTGACTCACGTAGAAATTGGTAAAGGATCACGAGTCACAAAAGCAAATATCGTATGCCGGTCCACGGTGGACATACATACATACATACATACATACACCACCCAGACCACGTGCATGACTAACTAAGGGACTCGCTTCGCTCGCCCCAATTAAAACCACACAGTAGGCTAACTATAGGATTAGCACTACCTTAAGGTGACATATTTTCACAGGTAGGTTTGTTTGCGTTTTACGATTTTGTACATTTTGCTGGTATAATTTTTTGCAAAATGTCGATCTGGATACATTAAACAAGAGGGCGGCCAATTATTTGCGAGTACTAATTTTTGCAATTATACTCTCATTCGCAGAAATAGCAGAAATAGCAGAAATTAATACACGCGAAAATATGGTATACTCCTTAGCCTCCTTCACAAGGCCTCAACAAGGAGGCCCCGTAAAGTTTCCGAAAAAGAGGCTATAATTATACTCCTGTAACTTTTTAGAACTTTTAAAGTATTTTCCTCTATGTTTAAATTGTATATCTCTGCAGGGAAAGGTCACATGCATGTGAAAACTGCACAGCTATAGTTTGCATTTGTATGAGTGTGTGTTATTTTGTGTGTTATTATGAGAATGATATAATAAAAAAATTGTCACATTCAAATACAGAGACATTATTTTGAAAAAGTACACATTAATCACATTTCACGGCAAATGAGTGACTGACTAAAAAAGGCCAAGCCAACTTAATTGCATGCTTCACCGATGCAAGCGGGTCTCTTTTTGTGAAAATATAAAAAACACCCACCTCCCACCTCATACCCTAATAAGGCTTATTTGTTACCACTCTCTCCCTTAAGATTTTTTTATCGGCCTGCGCTTGATCCATATATTGTTGATGAAAGTCTTTAAAACATGTTATTTAGTTGGTTTGGCTTACATGTACATGTAAGTACGTTTCATGAGAAGCTTTTCCTCAGTGCACAAGCAACCAATTTCCAACCAACTAAAGTTTTAGCCATGGGCATTTTTCTCAAATTTGCGATTGCTTTCACGAGGCACATTACCTCTTAGGCTTACCTAGAAAATTCCGCCATTTAGGCTGACCATTTAAGGGGCTCGGGTTGGCCTCAAATCATCGTTGCTCAAAAAGAGAGCAGCCACCGGCCAATCCTAGCAATTCTTCACATTGCAAATGTTTTTGTGGGTCTTGTAGACATTATCAGTTTAGTAACAGATATGTGTACTCACCTCATCAACCAGGTCCACCATGGCTCCTGAGGAGAGCAGCTCTCTAACACAGCCAGTGTGACCTCCACTGGCTGCCCCATGGAGTGGAGTACGCCCATACTACAAGAGTGAGAGCATACAGTAACTGTTTGACAACACGTCTGTGTGATGCACTATTTAGATCCCACTTGTGTGTGTTTAGCAGGGAATTATGAGCCATAATCTCATAGTTTCCCAGGGAATTATAAACTTGATGGTATAAAATACAAATAATTTTTTTACAGTACAGAAATGCCTATAGATACATCAATTCAGTATCAGATACTCACCTTGTCAGCCAGGTCCACCACAGCTCCTGAGGAGAGCAGCTCCCTAACACAGTCAATGTGACCACTACTGGCAGCCATCCTGAGGGGAGTCCACCCATGATCCTACAAGAGTGAGAGCATGCAATAGGTTATGACGACAATCTGTGTGATAGACTAGTAAAGAAACAGGATTAGCAAAGAGTAAAAACGCAACTATCCGTGATATGTTACGTCAGGAGTGCATGAATCATGCACTCCTGGTTACATTAATTAAAAGAGTACCACGTACTGTATTTCATCTTTTGCAGCCTCCATTTAACAAATGTAAGTACAGTTTCAGCTTAGGTTTTGTATAACAGCCATATCAAGACAATTTCTGCAGCCCAGTTTGTCACCCTGGACACAAATAAGCTAGCCTCAGGCAAAACATAATTGTACATGCATGCAAATAATTCCGTAACTACCAAATGATGTGATGGTCACAAACATACTGTTCCTAATGAACTATTGCCTATATACATATCATATCAGTTTTAAGATACTCACATTGCTAGCCAGGTCCACCACAGCTCCTGAGGAGAGCAGCTTTCTAACACAGTCAGCGTGACCATGGTTGGCTGCCCCCCAGAGTGGAGTACGCCCAAACTACAAGATAGCATAATTATGAGAGTAATAACAGTAACTTTTGACAACACATCTGTGTGATAGCTCGAAGGCTATAAATAAAGTAATCGGCGACAAGCAAAAAATGCAACAATCCATAATGAGGTTATGGTTCTGTTATTAATTCATTTCAAATTTATAGGTCAACATAATTATGAACGTAATGAAAGCACCTCAGGTGCTGATGCCTCGGTGGAGATGCCAAAGCTACATAACATAAAGCTACTAATAGCTTTTATAGACATGATGAACTTGCTGCATGCAACTCAAAGAGTGGGTAATGATCGACCATGATCGTTGTTAAAAACAATCGATGCCAAAAGTTCAAGTCTAAAATTAATGGCTGCATCAGCAGAGCCTTGCAGCTCTCTTCTCACTCTTGCAGCTACCCATAGCTAGCGCTGTAGTGCAGAGCTAACTACTAAGTAACACTCGGTAAACAAGTTTGGCTACGTGCTCTTCTGAAAAGGCTGCAATGGCATTCCAAGTAAGCAAAACTATAACTCGAGAACGAAGCATTATTTTGCAAATCCACAAATTGAAATCCAAGTAAACATGACTAGACGCCTATAGAAACTCTTACTTGCACTTGATTCATCCTGGAGCAGCTGTAGCAGTCTACACAGACACACAAACACATTACCGTATACCTCGCTTGCGCATGCGCACCGAGGCATAATTATCAGAACACGTACCTACAACTGTACATGTATGTAGTGCCTATAATATTAAAGCTGGTGCATGGTGCTCAGTGTTCAGTAAATTGAAAATGTCGGCCACATCAATGACTGTGTACAAATTAAGGATGCAGTGCAACACACTAGCAATTTAAATCATGTTAGTGCCTTGGGTCATCATCTCATAGGGACCACCCACAACCATCACTAGCAAATGATGTGATGGTCACGAACATGCTGCCTATATACAGTTCAATATCAGATACTCACCTCATCAGTCAGGTTCACTACGGCTCCTGAGGAGAGCAGCTCTGTAACACAGTCAGTGTGACCTCCCATGACTGCCCAATAGAATGGAGTACACTCAAACTACAAGAGTGAGAGCATACAGTAACTTTTAACAACATGTCTGTGACCATAAAGTAAAGGAAAGGGATCGGCATTATTTACTACAATAGCAATAGAATGGTTGCATCTGACGCCATGTCGAGAATAGTTACGAATGTACATCACCTTTGAAGGGGGGGGAGTAACGTCAGCAATATCGCCATCCGCCCACGCACGAAAGTACATAACACTAACTCTATCTTTCAGCAAGCTACAGCTCATAGTTGAGTGACGGCAGATTAAAATCCACACATGAACCAAAACAATAGTCCCACCCAATCCATTTTCTACTGAATTCTTGTCCACGAGCACATGAATCATAATTCTTGATGCACGCGTACGCGCAGGCAACAACAAAACATACAAATGGGCAAACGATAAAACTTTTATGATAATCAGTTGTTGGGCTGAGTACGTTGCACGTTGGCACTGCGATTAATACTATATCTCATCAACTACGGTCATAGCATGCACGACAGCTAGCAAAACAGACTTTCCCAGCTTACACTCACACTGTTGACATCATCTCCCCTTCTAATCGCAGCTCGCATAGCAGTCAAGTCACCATCTCTGGCAAGTATATGTACAGTTACATTATCCATTTTCGCGAGAACAGCAGCTAGCTACACCAGAGATAAAGTACAAGTACTTACATATCTCTGGCTACACGTACGTACGTACGTACGTACATACCCTTAGGCCAGAAAAAAAGAAGTGAAATTAAATAATGGGCGTGGCCAGCGGGGTCCAATTTGCTGGCGGGTACTTGTGTAAAATTTAAAAAAATCTCGCGCACCAGCCCCGAATGTTTTCTATTTGGTCGACACATAGTATATCGGAGGCTTGTCTAGCTAGCTAGCTAGCTATATCGATATTCATGGGTGTTTCATCTTCCACAAGTCTTTCCAAGCTGAGAGAGAACATTGTTCTTCAGAGGTTTGTGGGAGAGGGAAAGATCGAGCCAGGAGACAACTTCTGGGACCAACTACTCTCCTTCTCTTATGCCACCCCTACCGACTCTGTGTACGTGTGCCCATTGGGCATGGGGCCGGGAAGGGGGGAGAGGCGGTATACATAGTGGCTAGTATGTGTGTGTGTGTGAGGGTGCGCATGCCAACAGTTTTGATGTATTTTTTATAGGCCCCTGTGTAGGTCGATTGGAGAATTATTTTTTATGTCCATCGATTAAAATCTTCCACAAGTCTTTCTAAAATGCTAATAATTATAGTATCAATTGGAGCATATATTGAGGATTAGGGATAAAACTTCACAGTATTGCGTGGGTTGCTGTAATAAAACCATACCTCATTCCACAGTGCTGAGTCCAAGCTCCTGGAAGAAGCTGCCAGACCTCTGCTGGAGACACTAGGTGAGTCTAACCATTACCGTACCCGAGTGAAAATACGTCCACCCTTTCTGCAAGAACTTTAGGCTTATTAGGGAATGGGCGTATAATCGTGAACAGCGAGTTTTCACTCGTATCTACGCCCACTCGCGTCTCAAATCGAGGCTTGCACTTGTGGCTATGATAATGTATTTACATAGTATGAACATTTTATTGTACAAAAAAGTAATGGATGAAGTGATTAAAGCACATGGATAAGCAGACTCTAGACTCTATTCGTTGCTCATGTTAGATGTAGCAGCAGGAAGGATGGACAAAGTTGTAGATCATATACTCTTAGAGAGGCTATCAGGTACTTTATTTACAGAAGGAACAGCAAACCAAGGTAAGGTAACCTGTGTGATGACATCGTTCTCAGATATGTATATGATGGTTACCATGGTTACATACGCCTTGGAGTAACCACGGTAGTGGAGTATATATGGGTGCTTATTCCTTCTCTTATATAGGTGGTATATATCTTCCTGATACCATAATGTGACCGCAGCATTATAAAAGGACCTCCTCCTAGCAACAATTCAATCCACGATGCAGACTACAAAAATAGCAAGACTACGGATTTTGCAACCGTCAAAGAGCTATATAGTTGAGCAACACGTTGACTCCTACAGATACTCGAAAGTCCAAGCATTGGCCATTCGACGCCCTTACTGGAGTTGCAAGCTCTTCTTGTATCTAAACCACGTCCATGGACCCATGAAGGCTTAGCCAACTTGTTGGAGAGCTGTTTCTGGTGTCGCTTTGGGGTCTTAGTATCGTCAAGCACGGCTCTTTTCTCTTTGCTTACTGAAAACACCTTAAAAACTGTGTATGCCTGGGGCTGTATGTTATTTATGTATTATACAGCTGTTGACCAATGAGATCAATTAGTGGTGACGTCAGTGTGGTATAATTGTTACTTGTTGCCTCTGTCCTCTTTGATCTGACATATTTATACTGTACGACAAGGAGTAATGCGGTATTTTAAAAGATAAGAAAACATGATTCACTGTAGTCAATAAAGATCGTTATAATGAATAAAGCTTGTCGATAAGAACGGTACCAAGACGGATTTTTGGTCAGCATCATAGTCTTCACTGTGGGGCTTGTTCGCTCGCTCCAATTACATGGACATCTATACCTACATGTACCTGTATTTGACACCGAGAAATAGTGGTAGGCTTCAAGCCCATTTTTGTTATTCAGTAATGTGTAAAATCTGCTTGACTACCGTAATATTTGTCCTGCAGTGAGAAACCACCATTTGTCTGGTAACTTTCGTACTCTGGTGTTCTTGTGTCTGGAGAAGGCCGCCTCACTCAGGGAGCAGAAGGAGTGTGAGAGGTGAGGGGGTTAGTTGTGTGAGAGTGTGAGAGGTGAGGAGGTTAGTTGTGTGAGAGGTGAGAGGTGAGGAGGTTAGTTGTGTGAGAGGTGAGAGGGTTAGTTGTGTGAGAGGTGAGCCAGAGGGGGTCAGTGTGTGAGAGGTGAGGGGTTAGTTGTGTGAGAGGTGAGAGGGTTAGTTGTGTGAGAGGTGAGCCAGAGGGGGTCAGTGTGTGAGAGGTGAGGGGTTAGTTGTGTGAGAGGTGAGCCAGAGAGGGGGTCAGTGTGTGAGAGGTGAGGGGTTAGTTGTGTGAGAGGTGAGCCAGAGGGGGTCAGTGTGTGAGTGTGAGAGGTGAGGGGGTTAGTTGTGTGAGTTGTGTGAGAGGGGGTCAGTGTGTGAGTGTTGCTGGATATGCAGTTAGCCTCGTTCCCAGGCCGAGTTGTCTCCAAAACAACACTAGTTCGCCAACTAGGGACGAGGCTAGGTACATGTATGCAGTATAGACTCAGAATAATATACTACTTTCAGAGCAGCCACTTTGACCATAATCATGTACATGTAATGTAACGTACTCTACAAACTCGAAGATCTACAGTAAATCCATTCAAAACAATAAATGTATTTACTGCACACAGACAGAATAACATGATTCTCTTGTCTTTCTCAGCAACCTCTCGACGTGGCGTGTCCACAACGCCCTGTTCATTATTCGCGTCTCTCTCAAGCACCTCCTTGAGAAACACTCTGAGAGCGACGCAGCCCTCCATCTTGATGGCTCCACCACCATCCCACAACTCACATCCCTTGAGCCTCACACTTTACACACCTCCACACCGTCACTCCCTCAAAACTCCACGCCCACACACAGTAACGAAACAGCAGCGTATGGCACAAGTAAAAAAAGTACG
The DNA here is from genome assembly GCF_963675165.1 of Halichondria panicea. NCBI lineage: Eukaryota > Metazoa > Porifera > Demospongiae > Suberitida > Halichondriidae > Halichondria > Halichondria panicea. The sequence continues at coordinate 4,469,437 of NC_087381.1, read as the reverse complement.
AGTGTATCTGAGGCAGTTAGCAATCCAATTTTGGAGTCACTAGCACAACAGACTGCAGGGCATATCCTTCAGACGAGGGTACCCTCTGTGGGTGGTAGTGGGATCAATGAGGGGGGTCTGCCTTCTCAACGGCTGGTGGAAGGTGTGGCCTCATTGCTTTGTCACGTGTCTTTAGGGTGAGTACTCACTAACATACTGAACACTCATAACTCATACAGTTGAAACATTGTGTATTGCATGATTGCTGTCTACATGTATATTGTACATGTAAGTGTTTACGTGAGTATTGTCTATTTGTACATGTGTATAATTTTTATACACAACGAAGTTCTCTTACATTACAACACTGGTGTTCACATGACATTACTCCATTATTGGTCATGCAGCTACATTTAGCTACCTAGATTAACAGTCCCAATTACCACTCTTAGCTTGTGAGCTCTCTAAAGGAGTTTTTTGAGGTAGAAAAATAGGTACTTGGGTGACTTTAGTACTAGCAAAAAATTGCTGATTATCTCAGCCCGTTTACCTATGATGTCCACCTGGAGGCTGTACATCTTCTCCTCGTCTTTCTGTCCTCCCAAGTTCGACCTCAGACGGCCAGTGGGATATTCGTACGACACATCCTCACGATTAGAAAGTTAGTTTGATTGTGTGTTTTATAATTATGCAGTTAAGATAGGCCATTGGCAATGTTTGCTTAGGAGCCATACCATTCCTTAGCCTGTAAATTAAGTGTCATGGAACCCCCTCAGGCTCAAATTTCTCCCCCCCCCCCCCCCCCCTAAAATGTGCATTCAGAAATCACATAAAACCATCTAAATAACAAAATAATACAGGTATGTCCCTGAGTTTTCGTAGCCGGCAATGTTGCATTATTGAAATAACAGTTGACCTTTTTTGTAACAACATTTGCTGGTGACCTTTTTAGACCCCCCCTTTTACTTCCCCCTCAACTTCAAAATCCTGTATGGGATGAGATCCCTTTCTCGAAGAATCAATAATATTTATTTTGGCAGCCTTTCTATAGAGGACTAATGGCTGATCCCAAGTGTTTATTTCGCTCTACTGTACAAATACATCTCAGAGACCAGCACTGTAACTTTATTTACATGTACTGTACATCCCTCTCTCTCCAGTGACCTTGCCTCAGTGTTAGTGCATCGTTTGTTGGATCATGTGATCTCCCAGCCGCCTCTCCCCCCTCACCGATCCCAAGGTCCTGGCCTGATCTCCTCAGTCACAGGTACAGTCAGATGCTGCAATTACCACTGTGCAGTGCGCAATCATTACAAAATACATGTAGAATGCCACTTAGAGTTCTCGTAGCTTAGTATCGTGTGTGGACACACACAGATATAGCCAATATACATGTAGCCCATGGTGAGTATATGTATTTGCTGTTAAGCTCATCATGGATAATTTGTGTGTGCACGATTTACCTCCCCCTCCCAAATGTACACACACAGCTGGACTATGGTCTCTAGTCACCCTGAACAGGGGCGTGGCCTCTGCAGACCCCACCCATTCCCCACTGGCCAAGGACTCCCTCCTCCTGCTATTAGTGCTGACTCATCAACAAGCCGGAGGACACAACCCATATCGAACCGCACTGGGTTCGTTCAGTGATGAGAGAGGTGATAAAGGAACGAGCTCTTTCTCTGTTAGTCTGGAGAAGATCTACCTCACCATGTGCAGGTGTGTATGTGGTGGGAGTCAGTCTTGCCTTTAATTAGTAGTGTGTGTAGATTGATCGTTTACTTAATTTATTGTACTTGTAATGTTTGTGTCGAGCTTAAAGATGATCTCTATAATAGTTAAAGCTTATAAACAAATGTACCACGATCGTATTGTAATAAAGTATGTTCTAAACCTCATACATAATAGACTCTGTGGTTCCCTCGTTCAGTTGATGTATATATAAACTAGTCTTATTATTACCCCCCTCACATGCAGCCAGCTGAATGATGAGTCCCACGCTCTCTTGCTCTACCTCTTGCTACAAGGCAACCCCAACGTGGCCAGCTTCATTTTCTCAAGATCAGACATCGAACAACTAGTGAGACATTGACTGTGCCATATACTACTATGTATGCATGAGGACAAGTGATTCAATTGGTAGGCTGTATGTAGTGGCCATACATGCAGTATACATGTATATACTGACATGTACTAACATAATACATTTTCAAACAAAAAGCAGACATGACAGGGCCTTTTTGTTGATACAGCCTTTTCTTGATACGAGTAGTGTACAGAATTTTTTTTCGTGATTCACATAATTAATTTCCTTGATTTTCCCCTCATCAGGTTTTGCCGCTACTGAAACAGCTGCATGACCACGGTAACGAGAGCTCCCACCACGTGTACATGTTGCTGATCATCCTACTCATCCTCAGCCAGGATGAATGCTTCAATAAGTCCATTCACGAGAAGGTATGGTTGATCATGTTTCGTCCTCCAGCGTATTATAGACCACCACTACTACATACCTCGCACACACACACATTTGCATCTACATGCTTGCATCTATAAATTTTATAGTCGAGTCTACATTGTCAAAACTAAACATGTACAACTAATTCCATGAACTTGGAAGCCATTTACATGTAGCTCAATCTACCTGGACTAGATAGCATACTATTATTATCTTTCTAGCTGCATTTTCAGTGAAAGTATGAATTCAATAGGCATTTACGGCATGTTTTATTACACAGATTACCATCGCTATAGACACGCCCAGTCTCAGATACAATCTATCCTAGGCCTATGGTAGCGTTATTTTAGAAACAACTCGGCCTGAGAACGAGGCTAACAGTGTACATGTACATGCATGTAGTTATACATTTTACGAAGTTTCCACACACATCTCGTACACTCCCTCATTCACAGATAGTGCCGAATGTGCCCTGGTACGTTGAGCGGCGGCTGGCAGCTGTTCCCCTTGGCAGTCTCATGGTCATGATCCTGATCAAAACCGTACAGGTCAACATCACTCACATCAGGGTGAGACATGAATTCAGTTGTTATACATTTGTATGTACACGTATTAGTTCATGTACAGTACGTACTGTATACTCTAGCTATCTATGGGATTGACATTTTTAAAAGAAAGTTGGTGCATGTTGGTATCTCTCTGCGGGGGCTTGTTGTGCCATGATAACTCCCCCCCCTCTCCAACATGCTAGAGTAACCAGTGCAAGAAATTAGTATCACAGCCTAGCTTCCATGGCTGCTGCTGTCAGTCACCTCGCGCACAATACTTTTGCATACGTTCAGATGTTTTCCCCACAATTGACTATGATGGATCTTTCATTGGCCTTCAATCTGTTGTTATGACTTATGTTCTTATCTACCCTTTCCTACAGTTTTGTATAACCCTGCACCCCTTGTTGTACAATGTAGGACAAGTACCTTCACACCAACTGCCTGGCTGCACTAGCTAACATGTCCTCTCACTTTCACTCTCTCCACCTCGACGCTGCCAGGAAAATCGTCAAGTGAGTGAAGAGATTGCTTTGTAAACTAATAGAAGTGCATGTACCTCATTGTTGTCTATGTTGTTTGTGGTTATAATTATTATCCCCCTTTCCACGTATAATTATTTAGAAGCAATTATTATATGTACATCCTTCAATGTACATATAATACAGTCCGACTATCTGTAAGTAGTATTCTAAGTGTTTGAGTTAATTGTTAATTACATACATGTACATGTACATGTCATTATTACGTAATATTCACGTGCCTCTCCTTCTTCCCCCTCCAGTTTGTTTAAGCTTCTTGCTAAAAAGCATCAGAGGATCTCGGAGCGACTCAGCAGTGATCCGTCCACCCCGACCACACCCACAACACCCGACACACCCTCCCTGGACTCGGATTGTGTAAGTGTGTACACTAGCTGTCACTTATTGTCTGTAAGTCTTCACTGTCACAATTCAAATTATGTAAAACAATAAAATGGTACTATATACAGCTAGTGTAGACCGTGTACTAAATCTCCTATTTAAATTTAAAGTGGTCGTATTAAACTATTATAAGGGAATACGTACGGTCAGAGTAGTCCTATGTGGAGAGGTAGTTGAAGTTGAACAAAATCCCTTTTATTTGAAGGGTAGTTCTACTCCATGGACATGATACACATGCACACTCACGATAAGTGTGTTACAATCCCTCCTCCCACAAACACACAGACGACAGACCGTGTGATTCTGGAGGAGGTGCTTCAGATGGTGTTGGAGATCATCAACTCTTGTCTGACACACAACCTCCACAATAACCCCCACCTCATATACTCCCTCCTCTATCAGAGGGAGATCTTCGAGCCCTATCGGTCACACCCCTCTCTCATGGACCTTGTGCAGAATATGGAAACTGTGAGCATAATTATTATGTTGCATATTCATTTGCGCACATACATCATTATGTCCCAAAGAGATTATCCAACCTTTTCAATTCATCTCGATAATCTTTGGTTACACCCACTTTGCTCCCACATTTAGGGGCGACCAGCTTTGTGGTCATAATGTACACATAATTATATTTACAGTAGGCATGTACTTCATAATGCCTACATGTATATCTAGCAACCCAAATAAGTGTATACTTTTTACGTGACATACAAGTGTACTTGCTTCAAAACTTCTTAATGCCCCTCCCCTTAAAGGTGGTGTCCTTCTTCTCGTCCAAGCTGGAGCAGAGTGGCCCCTCCCCCTACTCCTCCGAGTACGTTCTGTCCACCATCGAGCAGACTGCAAAGGCTTGGCCCAGGAACAGGCTAAGGGTGGGTACACTGTACATGAACACACACGTACATATGTGCGTGTAGTACACAATTTAATGTTGTTACAAAAATAACTGGTGTACAAAATGAAAGTACCGCGGGTGCTGATGCCTTGGTGGATGTGCCAAATTAAAGTTACTAGCTATTGCTAATACACTCATGATGATATCATGATGAACATTTTTGCTGCTGCATGCAGGCTAGGCAGAATCATGCAGGACTCAAAAGAGTGGGAAATGATCGACCACGATTGTTACTAAAATAGATGCCGAAGTTCAAAGTCTATAATTAATGGCTGCTAAATCAGTGCAGTAGAGCCTTGCAGAACCCTAACCCTCTTCTTACTCCTGCAGCTACCGATAGCTAGCGTTCTATTGCAGAGCTAACTAATAAGTAGAGCAGCAACACTCCATGGACAAGTTTGGCTACGCACTCTTCTGAAAAGGCTGCAATGGTATTCCAAGTAAGCAAAACTAAGGCATAACTCGAGAACCAAGCGAAATCCACAAATTATAATCATGGCTAGAAGCCCATAGAAACTCTTACTTGCACTTCGTTGATCCCTGAGCAGCTGTAGCAGGCTACACACACACACACACACTATACCATATACCGCGCATGTGCACCGAGGCATAATTAAGTGTAGTACTGTGCTTTCCAGCTCATTTAGGCAAAATTAAGCCAAAAACAAAGAAAAATTGTCCTGTTGACGATCTGTAGGTCATTCAAAGATCTGTAATGACTCCAAATTCATAATTTTGTTTTCTGTTGTAGGAACTCCAAATGAATATAGATCCCACCTTTTAAAATTGTTTATACATGTAGTGTTTTCCACTTTTTGTCAAACGTACATGATGTACAAACATGCATACATTAAAACATACATTATACATTCATCATCTCATTTTCGCCCTCCAGTTGTTTCCTGAGCTCAAGTTCCGCTATGTGGAGGAGGACCAGCCTGAGGCATTCTTCATCCCGTACATTTGGACACTGGTGTTCAAGCACTCGTCCATTTATTGGGACAGTTCTAAAGTACGCTTCTCCTGATTAGGTTCAGTGTGTGTGTTTACATTTATTGTCTTTGTATCCTTAAAACAAGTTCACTGGTTTATAGTGGATAACCTCAAGGTATCAACGTATTCTTGGGGGGGGGTCATGCAGGAGTACATGCATATACATGCACTATAATTATACATAATGTATATAGTGCATGAAAGCTGAAACCATGCATGTAGAGACAATCCACAATCTAATAATTTATAGTCGATGATTTATCTCTACAGAAAATATTGTCTCCTAACTATAAATTTGCATGATTATAATACATGTAGTTGTTATAATAAGTTATGTACTAGCTGCATGTGCAGTATGTGTTTTGCAGCTCACTCGGTAGTTTGAGGCAAATATAATTATAGAATATGAGACAATTTTACATGACTGTGAACAGAAGTTATAAAGTATATAACTTGGCTTCACCTCTTCACATGCATGACTGTACTTTCAATATTAACCATAAATATAATTGTGGTTCACCTTGGGGCTTCAGTGCATTATTGTCTAACATACACAGACTCTATAGAATACAAATGTCATGTATGCAGACAGACACACTGGCAGACTACTATAACCCACTGCTGCCTAATCGGGTTAATATAGAAACACAACACCTTACTATAACAATAACTGCAGCCATTGACTATAAGCCTGGAAAACTGGATGAACTATAATTATAATTATACATTTTTATAAGAGCTCGGTCAATATAAGCAGAAAAACATTCGCAATTGGATTACATGCATGCATGGCCCCAAGAGAAAGAACCAATTAAATTTACATTGTCAAACAAAATGACCGAGAGAGCTGCATGCATGTATGGCAATTCGTCACATCCTCATCAGTGTTAGAGTATATATAATTATAATAGATGATTATGCATGTTACCGTAATTTGGTGTTAAAGATGTGTTTTTGGTCTGTACTGTAATAAATGTCCAACATATACGTACATCAATGGCATTACAATTATGTACACCACTTCACGCAAATTGTTGTAAATGTTGTACATGCACTTGTCACAATAATTATAGTGCATTGATGACCTTGTGACAAAGTGACACACTGTGCTTTCTTGATCACCATGTTTGTATTCTTTTTTGGCCATACAATCCTCTCGAGTACACACCCTATATATACTCTTGGTTGCTAGGTTTAATTATATACACGTAGTAGTACAATTATAGTAGATATTTTATTTAAACAGGGAAGTCTAATCAGCTGTATTGCTGGTCTTCCTAAGAGCCCTGACAAGCATCACAGACAAAAAAACAAATACATATTAAGTATACATGCATGTTATAATTATGATGTACAAACATGAGTAAATTATTCAAAATTAAGCTCATCCCACCTGTATAGCTGTTTTGTAGCATGCAATTATGGTGGGCGTAATCTCGGTAGAGTAGTATATGGTACATACTTTAATAGCAACTGCATGGGCAAAGAAGAGCAGAAACAAGCACAACTAAGTCAACATTGACTGTTGGATTAGCCAGAGCCTCCAATAACCGTATAGTCAAGCAACAAGTTAGCTGAGCTACCATCAGAGCTACCATCACTTCAGCCAGACAAAATATGAGACACCTGGAACATTTAGCGGCTATTATGGCGAGTGAGCTATTAGAATTTGGCGATTTTTAATTTGACGTCTTAGGCTACTACAGCAATTAGGTCCACTAATTTGGCAGTTTTGAAATTGCCAAATTAAAACCGGTTACAGTTTGCATTTTGCAGCCCATAGCAAGTAATTTTGTTGGCTTGTTACTAACAATCATAACAGAAGCCAACCAAATTAACTACATTGTGGTTGCAGTGCTCTTGCAGTATAGGTAAGGAAAACCACTGTACAGTAGAACCTTGATTATCCGATTATCCGGACACCTTGGTTCCAGAAGCAGGCCGGATAAGTGAATATGAATAGATAAACCACGCCTTGATCCACCCACTTTATTGATAAACAGCAGTGCCACATGGTTGTCTGCGCATGCGCAGAAGATAAGCAGGCATGTCTCCATGGTAACAGCTGTAACGCGCATGCGCATTTGAGGGACACACCCATTTTCTAATCTGATAAAAAGAAAACTGCCAAGCCGGATAATCGAGGTTCCGGATAATGGAGGGCCGGATAATCGAGGTTCTACTGTACATGTGAACTGGCTTAGAATGGCAACCACAATTAATGGACTGAAGCCCCAAGATGACCTGCATGTGTGCCCACTTCATAATAATTATTCACTTTCTTTAGAGGGAAAACACATGTTTGGGCCATAACTTGTTGACATTAAAAAGAAGTACATGTGAATTGGCTTAGAATGGCAACCACAATTAATGCACTGAATAGAGAAAAACACATGTTTGAGCCATGCATGCATGCACAACTTGTTGACATTAAAAAGAAGTACAATGTGAAGTGGTTTAGAGTGCAACTATAATTAATGCATGCACTGCATGAAACCATGAGCTTGGTAATTCACTTTGAACCTCCCAAATTGTTATATAATGTAGCCATATTAAACAATCTGATTGGTACAAAATTATGGGTATATTTATGTGTTTCAGCCCAGTAAAAGTGGCAAGGAAAGTTGGACTGCCGAACAGTTGTGTGAGTGTTTCACATGTGGATTACAAAGACTGAGAAGTGCATAATCAACCCTATAACTGCTCATTTTAAAGTATTAAAATCATGAGTCATATCCTGATGGCTCTTGAAAGTATATACCATAATAATTGATTGGGGGTGGGGAGGAGGGGGCGTTCTTAGAAAATCTTCACAGTGAGCATATAATTTTATTGTACAGTGCAAAGAATATACAGTAGAACCTCAAGACATGCACCTTTTTTCCAGAGGCAGGCCGGATATTACTGAATATGCCACAGTCCACCCACCTAATATTGATCAACAGCAGTCCACATTTTGGGCACATGCATACAATAACATGGTTTCCTGCGAGGAAGTGAATGAATTTAAGAGAATGCAAGGCACTTTAAACACTGGCTCTAGTTCTGTGATCTTATGTATATATAAATACAGTCCCATGCAGTGCACGAGTCTTGACCCGGCTGCTACCGTATTACTAGAATATTTTGCTGGTGAAAAACCTTTGCGAATGAGCCAAATTAGCAGAAAATTGACCCTTTGTAATCTAACTATTGCGTTCTGGCAAGGATCGTGTGTATTTACTAGTAATAATTTAGATTTTGCGGATTTTATTGTTGGGAATTGATTAACCATCGCAAAGTTCGCAAATGTTTGATGCTCGCAAAACATTCTAGTAATACGGTATAAAACTGCGGCTTCTGCAATACATTGAATTCCACTCCTAAACATTGTAGTTAATTGAAATAATGATTTTTGCTCTTTTAGTTTGGTCCTAATTAGATTTTGTCATGCTCTTCAGTTTCGCTTACTCGCTATAGCAATAGTGTTGTAGAAATGCATTTAATATAATATACACATGTGTAACAGACTAGCCTCTCTAGCCTGTTAGTGAGGGAACTACCCGTGGATCTTTTAAACAGTGTTTCAATTGATATGACTTTTTAAGCAACAACAATACAGATAATTCTAGTCCTACTTTTATACACCAAATGAAAGAAACTTCTGGAATTGTCTTTCCAAGTCCTTACTAAATTCTAGAATCATCCTGCAATACAACCACAAACCACTAAATTACTGAATTTTAACAGCTAATAAACCATAGAAGTATCCACCAATTCTTGATAATTAATAAGTCCGTACAACATGCATTTGTATGTATAACACTATAGCTCCTAATGCGAATCAGCACTTCTGAATCAGCTATATATAGCGCTATAGTGCTATTTTGAACTTAGTTGGAAGAAATTTTGATGTAATGGACAATAGTGTTATATATACCCACTGGAATGAAAAATGCTTGCTATCAAAGCTATACCTCACCTACTTTTAGATTGGATGCAACTAGCAGTCTAAATAAAACGAACGACAAGCTTGACCCAGCTAACTCTACATACTTGTCTATGTCCAAACAGCTAGCCCAACCCTTTTTTCCTGCTTTCCTGATGTTTAGTGAGCCCCACTCATCTGTGCTTTGTCTAGAGCGAGCATCACCCTTCTTTTTGGCTATAAAATCTTAAATCAGGAAAGTGAGTTTAGGAATGCGCTCTATGTATAGGGCTATAGAGTTTATGGTAGTTAAACCCCACCTATATAGTTGCTATGATACAAACTCAAAGTGGACACATCAATAATTAACATTATTGCTGTTTCCTGTGGGGCATGGCTCATTAAAATTTAATCTGCAATATTGTTATAAAAGAGCATAATTATATACTGTGTGAAATGTAATTGCTCTGCTCAAGTCTGCTAAGCACTTGCCACTCATGCTAACAGAAGAAACTGAATTGACTGTGCGGATTGAGTCTTTTCGAATCTTATTAGACATTAGCTTTGGCGGTGGAAACCCAGAATGACAAGATACATCACAGTGATTATCTTTATTGCCTCAGTCTTTGTATTATGCAAGGCTCAGTATCAACCTTCCGGCTCTTGTGAGGTACGCACTTTTAACTTTACTTAGAGCAATTGCGAGTGTTCCCTCTTCCCTTATAGTCCAGTCAGAGCTGTGTGTATCGGTACTCCTCAACTCAGCGAAGCTTTGACGGAGACCAGCTGCAAGTAGCTACTGTGTCAGCTATTGTCGTTTCTCAATGTGATTCAGGTGCAGTCAACTAGCTGTGTGATGCAGGACGTTTTGCTGCATGTAATTGTAATTGTTGTAATTGTTGTGCACATCGATTTTTACAGCCGGAGTCTATGGAAATCAGAATGCTCTGCATTACTGCATTAAAGTCAGTGATGTGCGAGTAGGAGGTGACTTGGTCAAGGATGACAGGTATGCATGGATCTAATGAATGTATATTGCACAATGTCATGTATGAGTCATTGCTTGCAGTGCTGATGAAGTTATTGATCCTACTGAAGAAGAAATCCCGGAACTTGACCCGAGTGATTCTGTTCTCCAAGACCCCCCTATCTCTCCAGAAGACAAAATGATGGCAGGGGAATTTTGTTTCATTCAAACGGACGATGGTAAAACTGTTGAGGTCAGCTACCCTGAAGGAGAGAGCAGTGTGGCTGTCAACTTTAAGAAGGGGATTGTTGCTGCCTTCCAAACCAATTTCAAGGGGACAGCTGAACAAGAAGAGGAAGATACAACGTCTTTACATAAATCAGCGTACACGTGAGCATAGAAACAACTGTACATAATAAGTGTGTGTTCCTATATAAAATACAACAAAGCGAACTAAATCTTCCGTTGTTTAAAAGAGTGTCCAACATTCAAGCAAAATTAATGTTGACAGATTTTAACACCATGCAGGCTTAAATAAGGTTATGATCTCTACACCACCTCCTGTAAGGTCTGCATGTTAGCTCTTCCAGTATAATTATAGTCTAAGAATATCTCCAGAATACCGCGTATTATACCTGATTGCAAATGCAATTTGCATGCATGGATCGCAAACAAAGACACTTTAAAGGAGTGAGCATATAATTATTATACACATGCAATTTCGCAATAGTTAAAAATGTAGTAAGGCGTGTACTGTGTCATACGCAAATTGAAGTTGACCAAAAATTGCATTGTTAAAGAATTATAAAAATTCTATTTCATGTATAAAAATTAATTGCCAAAGTGTGTGCAGTGTGTGTGTGTCTGTGTCTGTGTGTGTGTGTGTGTAGACTAGCTACTACAGCTGCTTAAGGATGAATGAAGTACAAGTAAGAGTTTCTATAGGCTTCTACTCATGTTTTCTTGGATTTGCAAAATCATGCTTCGTTCTCGAGTTATGCCTAGTTTTGCTTACTTGGAATGCCATTGCAACCTTTTCAGAAGAGTGCGTAGCAAAACTTGTTTACCGAGTGTTGCTACTCTATTTAGTAGTTAGTTTTGCACTAGAATGCTAGCTATTGGTAGCTGCAAGAGTGAAAAGAGAGCTGCAGGGCTCTGCTGCGCTGATGCAGCCATTAATTTAGCTGTTGGCATCGTTCGTTTTTAACAACAATCATGGTCGATCATTACCCACTCCTTGAGTTTGCATGCAGTAAATTAATTATATTCATTATAATGTGTGTATTAATGTTATGCACCTCCACTGAGGCATCAGCACCCTCGGTGCTTTCATTATTATATAGGTACACAACGATTGGTACAGAGACAACAGCCTTCCGCACCATACAAAGTTCCAATATACATATCCTTGCTGGGGGTGCACCTACAGAAGACGTCCAGATCACTGCAAACGAGCAGATTGTTTACGACGGCAAAGTGCTCTCTCGATCTCAAGGATCTACCTCAATTGTGCTTACAGCAGGGTTTGGAGATATAGACTCGTCCAGGGTTGAAGCAGCTAACCCTCGGCTCAATTCAACTGGGCCTGGGGATGAGGAAGAGGTGCAAAGGAGGGTGATACGACAAGTCACTGAACAGCCTGTTGAACCTGTGGAGCCAGCGACCTATGATAGTGACACGGACATCAACGAATTGAAGGGGGAGGGAGAGTACGCACTAGTGAAGTTGTTCTGCAAACCAGTCATTGTCACTAAACGTGACACTGTGGAAGAGGACGGCCGGGAGAATCTTGTGACTGACACACTACAAGCTAACATAAACTACAGTAAGTACTATTACAGCCTGCATGCAATCATACTGCATGCATGACTATCAGCTAGCGCTATAAGTGCACTTTATTATATAGCTATAATTAATACATCACTCATTAATATACCCTTATCATCACAGCTCTAACCGATCTTCGACTCTTGGAGGCACTTCGACATCAAATTCCTTCTGTATGGGAAGCCTTGGAGACATTACACAGTGATGCAGGGCAGAGCAGTCTAGGTACACTAATCAACTGCACCATGTCCAACACTATAATTATTGTGTCAGTACTCACTTAGTGAGTACTGACACAATAATTATTATAGTGTGACTATGTAAGTGTCAAGTTGAATGATCATTGTGTTGGTGTTCACATTCATTGCTAGCTAATCGCCTGCATCAGCTGGTTGATTTGGAGGGAGAGTATCAGCCACTACCAGAACTACAACCTGCCATCCGGGATGTGATCAACTTTCTGGAAAAGGTTCGATTCTCTAATCACTATTTTGTACATAGATCTAGCAAGTTGTTGTTACGTGTGTATACATTCAATTTGGGTTTATATTTGACAACAAAATTACACCATAATAATGAATGTACTCTACCTTTCGTAGCTGTTAGGGTCTGACAAGCTAGAAGACAAGAAAATGAGGAGTTTAATTTACCCACTTCTTGCAACGGAAGGGCACTTCGACTCTCAAATGGTGAGTGTATGCAATTACCTGCTAGCTATAACGTGTGTTGCATTCATGTAGGCTCTTCTTAATTCATACTTCGACTCTGTTGATCAAGAAGAAAAGAATGGCGTGGTTACACACATCGCTTTCACCCGAAACCCTCACCCAGAATTTATTGAGAGGCTGAAAAAATCCATTGACTCCTCTCCGACCAGTGTAGACCCTCTACTATTAGCTTACGGGGCGTTGGCTAGTGACAAGCAAGATGGAATACAGACCTCGGTGGTTAAAGATTTGATCGATCGACTGGAACGTCTGGAGGCTACCGTGGAGTTCAGCAAGAAGCTACACCCACTAATCCATAATATACACGCGTTGGGGAACACTGACAGCGAACTAGTGATAGAGACTGTGTTGAAATATTTAAACAGCACCAATATCGATGTACAACTAGCCTCCATTAATGCTCTCAAGGCTCACTCAGTCGATCAAAGAGTGCAGGAACAATTACAAGACTTTATCCTCTCAGCTCAGTTCCAAGATCAAATAGAGGCCATTGTGCAGATGTTAATCGAAGCATTAGACAAAGTGAAGGACAAAGAATCACACAATATCTACGTTGATGCTCTAGCTTCTATTGACTTCTTTGAGGACTCCAAACTGCATTCATTAGTGACCCACTATCTACAAAAGCTGGGAACAAAGCATGCATTGGACTACGATAATGTGCTGCAGACTGTCGAGCGACCAGACAATGAAGATGATACTTTTGACGACGCTCGAGTACGTAGAGGCTCAGACTGGGATGCTTCTAGCTCTATTTACAACCTCATTGCTAGCTACTCCTCAAGGAGAAGTGATGTAATCAATCACCCCTTGCACAAAGCGTACATCTGGGATAAAAAGTTTGGTATCAGTAAAGTATACGCACAAATGGCAGCAGGCGGATTTGCTGGTATTAAGCAGAATGGAAATGGTTACAAATTGTTTGGCAAAGTAATCGCCCAAGGACATGCCTTTGGAAGGACTTCTACTGCTTTGAGAGCTGAGTTCTTGCGAGAGAGAACAGGGAACAGTATTTATCAGAAAATCTATGCTATAGTTGTTGGCAAGACACTGGTTAATGACGCTGGTACACTATATATACCTTCTGGTTGTAATACCTACACCAAGAATCTGTACAGTTCCAGTGTCAGGATATTCCAATTCAGGTACAGCGTGTTTATTTATGTTGGAACGCTCGACTTCTACGTTGGAATGACTGCCAAGCTCGGACTAAAAGTGAAAGCATCTGTGTGTGAGACAACAGTGAAGGCATGTGCCAGTCTCATTCCTAGTCTCACCCTGAGGGCAGAGGGAGGAGCCAGTGCCACAATACTGGTATGCAATGTCACCCTGTAATGTGCAATTGATTCCGGTTCCTCTATGTGCAAATGTAATAGGTAGATGGTCATAATTATAGTGATGTATAAATTATGTGATAATAATGATGAAATCACTGTTTGTCCATGGCATTCTTCCAGCTGGTGGTTAGAGGAGGGGTAGAGGTTGCAGCAAGCTTCACTTATCAGCTCGAGCCTGAGACTTGCATCCAATACTGCAGATCTGCCACACATCAGAGGGTCAAAACCTGTGTCAATGTGAACAACGGCTGGCCTAACAACTATGTTGAGATCTATGCTTACTACCAGATTAGACGTATTAGGATTTGGCCAGTAAGTTATAATGCATGCATGACTGCTGTCGTAAAGCATTGATTTACTGACTAATCCACTGCAGCCAAGGATCTATTGGAGTTCTAAAAGACGATGGAGCGCACTCTCGAAGCGCTGGGACCTCTCTAGTTTCAGTCTTCGCAGGATATGGAGCTCATGTGACCGCACTCCTGTGTGTTGATAAGGAAAAATTATGACCTCAAAAACATTGCATGCACAGTAACATTTCTTTGCTGCTACACAATTGCTGCTTCACAAATAATAGCAAATTTTCCCAAACTGTTCTCTTTTTAGTAGATCATAAACCTTATTAAAATTAATGTACTCGTACTGACTGAATTATAAGATTGTTTTCAATTTATAATACAAACATTGTGAAGGAGCTGTATAGATTCTATATCCCAACTTCCTGTCCACAATCCCAATCCCAATCTTGTGAAAGCCGCTGGCCACATTAGTAGCGATGTCAGACCGATTTTCATTTTTGCTATTTCTAACTCCTATGTATTACTATCTCTTTTGAACACTCTAGGCAAACCAGAAAAACTTTACTGCACTGGATTTGGTCAAGCGAATGCAGAGATACAGAGTTTTGAAGAACACTAGTCAGGGAAAAATTCGTACAAAAATTTACCGCATTTTAATGTACTTGGGCGGGACTTATGAAATTTGCTGTTAATACCGGAAATGATCTCAAAGTTAGCATATCTGCTGAACCGCTTGGTCTATTCTCTTTTAAAAAAGTATGAAATGGACACTCAGGACTCAGGAGTTAACATTGTAACCATTTGATATCTATTATGAAGTTTATAATGTTTCTGTAATGTATATCTTTATGATGTCCCTATAATAGTATGATGTCTCCTGCTTCAGAGAGTTCTTTTGGATTTAAAGTAACCATGCTATCTTTTCTTTCGTACAGTATATTGTATCATGTTTCAGAACTCTCATCAATGTCCACCTTACGTTTGTATCTGTTTCTTGATCTTTATAAGCAATTTTTCTGTCAATTTCATTTGGTCTAAATAATTCATTTTTAGTGTGATGTAGATTTAAGGCCATACAACTATAAATCTATGATACAACTCTGTTGACAGCTTCTAATTAATACAGTAGATTACTCTTGTCTTTTTTGTGTGCAAATTGAATCAGTTCTTGCAATTTAATAGTTTTGACATTGTTGTCCCTGGAATTCTCTCCAATCTTTCTTGTTTCTTTTCAACAGAGGCTTTCAGATTGCTTCAATAATTACTTTCAGTAACTTATAAGAACTTCTAAGAAATAAATACAGCTATTGGTACACTTGGCTTGATTTTACTGCATTTCTATTCTCAGCTCCACCCATCTATCCATGCAATATGTGATTCCGCAAGAAATAAAAGCTTATTGTAGCAACTTTTTGCATAATCTGGAGAGAGTTAGAGATGAAAGACATGCTCACTTGTGTTTTTTTTCATTTTCATGTTTGGTTGCCAAAATGATGATCACCTTTGAGAAAAAATCACACACAAAACAAGCATCAAATGCTAAAATCATAAAAAACTGTTATAAAAATCAAATTCTACGCTATTTTTTACCCCTGGGAACAGCTGTTGTTTGCTAGACTCTTCCAGGGCTTGCGGAAAGCCCTTTTTGTTCACTCACTTTCTGGTCCCGTTTTTTACCATTGAATTACTGTACGAAAATACGCCCACGCACTACTTCCGGTCTGACATCTCTAACATTAGTTCCTTGATGACACCCCATTGTCTTCAAGCTTAATTGTTGATTAGCTGCCCTATTGCTCTCCTGCTATAGTTTATAATTATAGAAACAACTGATTTCACAGCACAGTATGTTGGACTTGACAATAGACATGATAATAATAATTTATGGTCTTAGGGTCATCTTAATTTTTGCGAGTGAATGCTTAATTAGAAATAGCTGCAGGAGGCTATGTATGTATAGCGGGTAACTTCGGGGGAAAAAATATTCGTGGTTCAGCAATAATATTATTGAGACATTTCGTGGGTAATATTTTTGTGGTTGGAGTTTGCACTGCAGGTAAAGGTGCTTTATTTGTGGGTATAATATTCCCTTCAACCACGGAAACCACAAAAATTACCCTCTCTATATGGTACAGACAGCAGCAGGAAAATTTCACGGATGCAAATTTTAGCTATTTGGCTCCAGATCGAGCCCAAACATTAATTATTTTGTAATATTCACGGTTCAATGCCAGGAAACCACACCCACCATGGATGAGGCCTGTTTTAATTTCCGTGTCTTCTGTCTGCCCTTGAAAAACGCGAAATTTTGCACCTCACGAAAAATTCCCGCTGTACAGTATGTATAATTATTAAATTACAAGGCTTCCTCAACATGCATATAATTATGCAGCTTCACCTTTCGCTAGTACAAACTTTAATTAAAGCACATGCATGTATAAAACTTCATCATTATAAATAATTATAATAAGCTATGCAGGTGTAAGCATAGATATATATAATAATTGTAAGCTACAATTACGCAGTACAAAGAACATCAACCAATAATTATATCACAGCCACAACTCAATCTAAACTAAAACTCTTTCTAGCAGTGTTCTAACCAGTTTCTATTTCAGACGCCACAACATGTACAGCTCCTTGAACTTGTCGAAACCGGACAACACTCCAGCACCAGCCACACCACGGAGGATATTAGCTCCTGCCCCTTTCATTAGCGACATTGCACCTTCGTTACGAATAATCTGAAGGGCACAATCCATGGAGCCCTTGTACTTGACGGCCTCTCCAGAAGTCATCATCATTCGCCGACGGATTGTATCGATGGGGTAGGAGATCAAACCAGCTGTCACGGTGACACCGTAGCCGAGAAGGAACGAGATCATGACACCAGCGTTCTCACCGAGAAGAATAGGTTTGAGGGTATCGTACAAGCCAAAGTAAAACCCTCTATACACGACGATTCCAACACAGGAGATGAGAAAACCACGGTAGAGGCCAACGAAACCGTCGCTCTTGAGAGTTTTGGAGTAAACATCGATAAGCCCGTTAAATTGACGCTCACCTCCTGATTTCTTCCCAGATTTTGCGTCATTGGCAAGACGAGTACGTGCGTAGTCAAGTGAGTAGACAAAGCACAGAGACATTGCACCAGCAGCTCCTCCAGAGGCAATGTTCTTGGAGAATTTGGTAGCGTACGAGTCTTGTTTTGAGGGCTTGAAGAGAGCCTTGACCTGGTCCTTGAAGGCAAAGTTAAGGGCCTGGGTGGGGAAGTATCGGATGCAGTTGGCCAAGTTACCTCTCCAGAAGGGAAGAAAACCTGCAGAATGGGAAAAGAAAGCGTGATCATGTACTATAATTATTATAATCGGAAAATTTGGCGGGTATAATTACATGTATTATAACTATTTGGCGAATGATAATACCAGCCAACTGACATCGCGTTGGTGTCTTAAGTGTGGCTACTGCTGAAGTTTGACGTTGTGTCTACCGGAAAACTTTAATTTGAAAACTTCGCAAAATTAAAACACTTACCAAATTTTCCAGTTTTACGGTATGTACGTGTAATTATGTATTCCTGTGGGCTGTAAGCATAGTACACCCATACACAATATTGTAGCAGTAGCCTCACAATAATAATTGTTGTTGATCACAAAAACCAATTAATACAATTAGCGCATAACAAGTTGCACAAGCATAGGAAGCAATCTACATACAAAATGAAAACGTAAGCTCTGACACCACCAATGTACATGTACATGCATAATTACTATGCCAAAGCACACACCGTACTTTGTTACAAAATGTACACACACACTGAAAAATCATATCCCACAAGCTGCTAACAACAACACCACATTCAGCTAGTATCTATTGGTGCCCACGATACAAGTTTCCCTGCATTCTTCTGACCACACATTTCTTTCTAAATAATACCCATCGTACAGGTCAAAACCGAAAGAAAATGTTAGTTGTTCATACACGCAATATACAATACAATACTACTACGACAATTAATCATGGCTAGAAACACATTAGCAGGAGAAAAGAAGGAGTTGCTAACCATGACATCACAATGTACACAGAGCAACAACAGTATAAATGAACAGCAGAAAATTCTGCACTTCTAAGTACAAATATACACGTGAAAACTACACAAAGGACTTTGGGGACCAAACTGGAGTTTAATATTAAAGTACGCATATACAGTACCACTAGTCAAAGATAAGCCTGTAAAAATACCAATCTACACGTATAACCATGTACATGTATGTCCCGAATAATACTAACACGCATAAAGCACTCACCCTCAGTCCTGAATGTTCTGGTAGTGCAGTCGATGACTCCTTTGTAGGGCTCAGAGAGACGGCCAGCCTTGATCATCTCATCTTGGTTCTGGACCAGGAGTTTGACTCTCTCAATGGGGGCAGCAGCTGTCTTTGAGATAATGGCAGCGCAGCCACTCAGAGCAAAGCTCTCGGCAAAACCAAGCTTATTTTTGTCAACAGCAGCCATTATGTTCTCTGGGTGTGTGTGTGAATTTTGTATGTAGTGTTGGACAGTGAATTTCTTTGTACATGCTAAAACTTATGCTTTGTGCTTAAATACACGTATTTACACACGCTAAAACTACTGGAGGTAAAGCGAATCCTAAGGCCTAGAAACCAGGAAAATGTTTTTGATGAATGGTCATACTTTTAGCTTGTAACATTGGGACAGTAACACGTACCATTACATTGCATACAACAAAGCACTATCCAGTTAGACAATACTTTTAAAAAACACAATTGAAAGGTCACATGCACTTGTAGCCGAACTACACTCAATAGTGTGACATGAATATCGTTAGAAAATGTTTTATGTCCATATTAGGATATCGTAGAGAATTAATTGCTAGTATTCACACCAATAGAATTGGGGGAGGGTCGAAAACTGACCTGTTTAACAAGTAATCTAGTTTACTACACTGAATTAGAGAAAGGGCAATGGTGAGGAAGTAATGGTTGTGAGAACAAGCCTAGTACATATTAACACATAATTATAATACGAATGTAGTTTTATAGAATAATTAAACTTAGGTTTGGCTAAAATCCGAATATCAACCCAATTAAAGTCTAGTGTGTGTGCACTAGACAATAAGCTTACAATTTCCTAGGAGGGTGATGTGAAAGGGCAAGAAGATGGCTCAAATCAGAGAAGTGAACAGTTTGGGGTTGACCGTAGATTGTGACCTTGCCTAGAAACCATGAGGTTTATAAAATCGGAAGTGCATATATGAGGAGGCGTTCCCAAGAACTGAGCACAATCACGTGCATGCTCAGTGAAATAATTATACGGGGTATGTAAATAATTACCCCGCGTGCGTGCTAGCCTCGATTACAGGCCGCTCTCAATTGAGAAAGACCTGATCTATAATAATAATAATTCTCTATTACATGTATAATTTATACTGAGGTAATTAGAAGTGTCCGATAAATTAGAAGATATACGGTAATTATAGTACAAGCCTCAATCCCATGTAGGCCAAGTTTTCACTTTTATAATGGTTAGGCGAACAAATAGTTGTTCAGATTGAGGCTAGTTATACATGCTGCAGTAAAGTGAATTCTGTGAATTCAGAATTCATAGTCGAACAATTATAGAGGATGCCGCAGTGATGTGATGCAAAATGCATTGGGAATTAATTTCATTGTTACAAACAATAATACACGTATAATTTGCTGAAATAATAAGGAAAAATTATTAATACATAAAAATCAAACTTAGTATACACGTACTTACTTAAAACTACAAAAGCTGTAGCTACATTAAAGGTACAAATAAATTAATTCTATGCTATGGTAAAATTAAGTACTTACTGTACAAAAATTAACTGAAGTAAATAATTAGTAGACTAATAATTACTGTACTATAAACATGACAATGCGTTACGTAATGATGCTATGTATTTCTGGTGCAGCTTAAAATCAGTTTTTGTGAGCTCAATTACTTTCGGTAGTGGGTCATGTGTGCAATGGTCCGACTGGTATGGGTTCCTGTAATTGAATAGAAACAGTTGAAACGCTTCAGGCATGTCACAATGGTCGTCAATGATCTACGTGTGTAATATTAAAAGCGGCACCAAGTCCACCACTGAACAAACAATTTGTTTTGACTCACGTCTAATAGAGGCCCTGTCCCTTTTTGTATTCTGTTCATGTAGCTGACTAGCTCAGTTTTCATTCTTTTCTTCTCAGCCTGTTGTCTTTTCTTAGACTTCTCAAAGGCATCCACTAGTGCACTGTTAGCTCGACGTAGCTCCTTGACAAACGTCATAAGATGCTCTGTTGTGTCCTGTGTGGGTGTCAACAGTGGGTGTGCATGGGATTGATTGTTTATGTACTTGTTTTGTTAAATAAATGTACATGTACATGTATTATGCATGCAGATAAAAACAGTTTAATTCTCGTCAATGAGAAGGTTCAGTCTTGGGGCCTTGGGGCACGTATACAAGCCTAGTCGCTTTTGCTGACGCTTCAGACACAGTAAGTAGTCACTCCTTTAAACCTACTGTACATGTCGTACCTGTGAATCTTTGATGTGGCACTGTAGGAACCCGAACAGGTCATCATATCTCCTCGAGACCTCCCTCTCTCTGTCTAGGGCACTGGTGTACTCCAGGGAAAGCTCACTGATGTGACTTGGGTCGTGAGGGGGGATGGACGCTTCACTCTGTAATTAGTGACATGATGAATACAGCCATCAAGGTTCATAGCATGCCTAACCTACATTATGTACATGTACATACATGTAACATGTACATTCATATATGTAAAGGGTCCATTTACCGAGACATGCGAAAATTAGCAGCTTTATAATTTACAAGCTACATGTACATTGTACAGTACATGTAGCAACAAGGCTCAAACGTACTTTTCTCTTTTTCTGCTCTTTCTTTCTTTTTCTCTTCTCGTCTTTGAGTTGGAACTGCAGCTCAGCGATCTGTCTGTCAGACTTCTGCTTGTGAATGAGCATTCGACTCACTTCAAGCTCCATGCGTCTCTTCTCCTGCTCCATCATGTATATCTGGGACTGAGGGGCGTGGTTTCAAGTTGAGAGATTGTGGGAAACAAATATGGGCAGGTAGTGTACATCACATGTAACTATGTACAATGCCAAAATAACAAAGCAATTCATACACATTTTCAGAGTTCCAAGCAAAAACCTACATTTGTAAGTACATGCACTTGCGAGATGTACAGTATGCAGTTTCTTTTGGCTAGCTACAATGTACATGTGGCATGTAAAATCCTGTACAGGGAATGTCTACAATCAATTCCATAAACCCAGCGGAAAGTGTAAGTACATGTATGTGTACTTACCCGTAGCTCAGCCTTCTCCTCTCTAACTTTACACAGCTCCTCTGCATGTGCTGCATCCTCCAGATCAGTGATGCTCCCAGACGCGTCAGCTTGGTAACAATCTCTCACAACCACAGGCTTCTTAATCGTTTTCAGCCCTTCTAGACCATCCATCGGGACTAGCGTACTCGTTAGGTGATTCTCGTAATGCAAGAGAGCTTGTGAGTATTGTTTCAAACGATCGATTTCAGCTTGTGTTATGTCGCCTTCAATTCCACCACTCATAGAGCTCAACCCACTCGTAGTACCAGTGTTTTGCGATAATGTACCTGGTAGCCAATTGGTTGTATGTGATTGATATTCACCACTGCCTTGTCTCATGTTTAACAGAGGGGGGTAGCTTTGAAGCTCAACATCTGAGTCGAGGCTGTGCAGTAGACATCGAGCTCGATACGTTGCTGTGTGTTTGATTGACACCTGCTCCCGATCAGGACTTCTAGCGAGGGTTGAATCGAGACTCGAGTTATCAAATGATGGAAAGTAAGAGCCGTTCGAACCACCGTGTCTCGAATATCCTGATCGTAATTCGAAGAGAACTTCAAAAGCTTCACAAGCGTGCTGGGCCATTATCAGTGCATGCCGTAAACGAACGTTATTTGCTTCGATTTTCTCTGCATTGTGGTACATTTCGTCCATATTCAGCTTAGAACTTTGGAAAGATTCAGAAATTGCTGTATTCTTGGCCTTCAAATGTTCCACTCGTTCTTGCAAATGCTTGTTCTCGACTTGAAAGCCCTGGAGTTGGTCAGAGCTGGAGGAAACGCCGTAAGACACGAGACATTTGATGAGTTCTTGCACAGAGTGGCAGTTTTGGAGTGCATACATCATCGCTAGCTCCTTGTCTTTTGCAAGGCTTTCAGGTAGCTGGAGTTGGGAGAATAAATAATTATACATGTAGGTGAACTGTTTAGTCACACATACATGTACATGTACATGTACATATATACGTTGTATATCACAGCACATTCATAAGTTAAACTGGCCCCAAAATCACACATGAAATGCAAAATGTGTGCATGCATGCATCTCTTAGTACAAATTTTACCACTACTACATGTAGGTTCAAAACTATACACCCCAATGACCCCACCCCACCCACTCACCACACTCTTGCTGACGTCCTCCCCGAGCACCATAAAGACTTGTGACTGCTCGTCTGGTGTTGTACTGACCATTGTGAGGGCAAGATTGTCCATGATGGAGCCTGCACTGGACGTTCCGGATTTCTGTAGGGAGGGGATCAATTCAATTATAGGCAGCTTAAACTTTTGGTTCTTTGGTTTAGATTGGTCGCAAAACAAGGATATGCAGATCTAAACACAAGACTTACATCGAAAGAGGACGTGAATCTTAAACGTGGTAAAGGGTCACAACAGATAAAAGTACACTTACGTGTGTCTTTGCTTTTGGGTAGTTGATATGGTTATCTTTGCCGGGATCCTCGTAATCTAGGGGTTTACCCTCACTGGAGACCCGCTTCATCTCAGGCCGACCTTTGGACTTTGAGCGAGACGATGTGTCCTTGGAAACATCCCCTTTGCCCGTAGTACCTGTACAAGGAAGGGGGGGGTCAACGTGGAAACTTTACATTATACTACGTGCTGTACGTATGCATAATGACCAGCAAGAGGGCTAAAAATAAGCCTATCAGCCTAAATATCAATCAACTCCATCCCCATAAGAGCAGTATACAGTACATGCAATACCTACACATGTAATTTTAGGACTTCGACAACAAATTCACTCACCATGATAAGTTTGTCTGAGATGAGATCGTTGGAAGGACAGCTCACTGGCGTAACTGGACCGTGCCGAGGGTTCACCGGAGCCCCCGTCTCCAGGGCGACGGGAGAATCCCGAGCTGCTTCGGTCTTCCTCCATGAGTTTGATAGTGAGCTTGTGATTTTCGTCTGATAGTCTCCAGTTGATTCGTTCCAGCTCTTCGAACTGGGGGAGTGGGTGAGAGTGTGAAGATACACGAACATGTACACGTGTGAGGGAGTGGGAGCTTCATTTAACTATAATTATACATGCATGTACATGTATACATGTATGTACATAACATAGATTGACAGTAAACACTGCATTGATAAAGAAAAGTACCAACTCTTTTTTGTATCTTTATAGCCCCAAAAAACTACAAGGGTACAATGTAGCTTCATTAAAGGCTTGAGGGAGGTCTTACATCAACACCTTCCTCACACTGCACATACATGTACCTTTGAGCGTATTTTGTTGTATTCTTGTTTGAGAGCATTGCAGTCTTTCCTGACGGCTTTGTGAGAGCTCTTTTCTCTTCGTAGTTCTTCTTCAGCATCTTCCTTAGCTTTCTTCAGATCATCAAATTGTCCTGTGGTGAAGCGGTGGGCAAATAAATCTAAGCAGATCAAGTTTAATAAGTATAGCGGAAATCACGTAAAAAATGACAGCCTCTCTATATACAACTGTGCCAAGGGAACAAGTGGCTGCT
The DNA here is from genome assembly GCF_963675165.1 of Halichondria panicea. Lineage (NCBI taxonomy): Eukaryota > Metazoa > Porifera > Demospongiae > Suberitida > Halichondriidae > Halichondria > Halichondria panicea. Next base: position 4,444,703 of record NC_087381.1, on the reverse strand, counting down.
CCCAAAACATATTGTATTCTTGTTTGAGGGCGTTGCAGTCTTTCCTGAGCACATGATCTAGACTGAAGCACAGAAGGAACTATCGACGAAAAGTCCTGAAAGTTCTGGATCAACAAGCACATGCGTACTATGAAGTAAATTAAATTTGGACCTCTCATACCACAAAGCTGTCACAAATTTAAAGTATTTTAGTATATCCTAAGGTGGCAATTAAAACGCTAGGTAGCTACGTAGTGTACATGTACTCCCGTTACATAACTGAATGCTTAATAACTATATAATTAGTCCCATAAAACACTAGGCTGTATTGTGTCACCACGACGACAGCAAGGTTATCAGCTATCGGGTGGGAGGGTGGCTCTTACTAACCGCCAGTCCCAGCCTAGGAATTCAGTGAATGTACGACTACTGGGTGGCAAACGGTAGCGACTCAGAGAAGGAATTCGCGGTTACTGTTACAGTAGTAGTTCCAAGAAAACAAGGAAAACAGTTATAATGAGAGCAACATGTAATGGCAAACTGTTCAGGGACATACATTTCAATAATGTGAAGTAACGTAGCGCAAGTGTGCAGTAATAGTGAGCATTAGGTACATGACAGCTCAACCACGCCAAATCAACGCCTATTGAATTTCTCTGTAGCTTGGTACGTATATACAGTAGGTAACAAGCTACAGAGAAACTCATAATTATAAAGTATACGTACAGTATAACTATGAGTGATTGAAACTAAAAGCAGTAATATGGTACATGTACTTACTCTCGATATAGGGTGAGTCTGACCCGGCTGTACTCTCTTTCTTCATCGCAATTATTTTCTGTTTCAACTTTTCATTCTCTCGATACAACTGTGTACAGAAGAAAAGGAGACGGAGTCAATCACATGGCAATAGGTAATGTCAACTGTACAATAATTCATTCAGTAACTTGAAATTAGTTTTGGTCGCAAGTTTTGTCAAACGTTCACTGTGTTTGTGTGGTGAAGATGTGTTACAGTTTCGTGTCGGAAGTTAGCAGATGTGCATGTGTGGGGTGTGACTGTGTGCAGAGGGGGGGGGCGAGGGGATATGTGTGTGTACCCCACTCTCACCTGTGCGTACGCCCGGTCCTGGCTATCGTAGTTGTCCTTACTGCGTTGTTGTTGTTGTGGTTTATCGACCCCAGCCTCCCACCGTGACGACTTCTCGTGGCCTTCACCCGCCTGGTGCTGTGGGTGAAGAAAAAGTATGATAATTAAGCATATAGTCTAAATACAGTGCTACATGTACATTGTATACGTACACTGTACAGTAACATCATTAGTCACTTAGTTAATTATCATGCTCAAGTGTTTACAAGCGCATGTAATACGAAGAAGTATTTTGCAAGAAACAATTATCCCACCACCCACGCTGCCAGTGAAAACGTCTCTTGTGGTAATCTGAGAAATTGACCCCTCAAAAATGGGATGTATTTGGTAACTGTAGTACCTGTGTTGCCTAATGTGTATGTACAGTATTTATCAGGGGAGAAAGCAGAGCCATAGCGAGCGACAGACACATACAGTGAAATCTGTGTATAGTGAATGCATCCAATCTTGTAACTGTACATGTACATGTATTTCTGCACAGTGTACTGAACATGTACGCATGTACATGTACGCAAGCCCAAAAGGGAACACAAATCGCAAGAGGGAAAACGAATACATTAATTGTCCATGTGTGCTTTTCGCTTCCATAGAAGAACCGCAATCTGATACCCCCTTTGCACAAACCTTGTATCTTATACGTGACACGGATGGGTAGTAAGAGTCTTGCATCACGTCCTCATCATCGGAGTCTTTGAAACTACGGGCCTTATCAGATCTGCGTAGGGTTAAAGGTCATTTAACAATCACAGGACATGATACTCGTGTTCTTTTGAGGAAATGTCTTATACAAACACACAAATAATCGGCTATAGTCTCCTCTCTTTTTCTTACCTCCCAGCGATCGTGTCCCCGCGATACCGATTCCGTGGGTGGTGTGTGACAGTTGGAGGGGGCGTGTCTATTGCAGCTCGTGAGTGTGTGCCCATTCGTGACCGTGATGAGACAGAGTGGTGCTCGTACATGTCACTACGTGATCTTTCGCTATGACGAGGCTTCTCTTCAGGTGACAGGAAGTTCTGTAGAGGTGTTAAGGAGTGTTTAAGATGTCTATCTTATTGAGGCATAATTATGTGAAATACATGTATGGAGAAAAGGGATCATTTCAGGAAAAAGTCATTTAACATGATGGAGCCAATCGACCTATTACCTAAAGGTTGTAAGAGACAGTTCTATTTATATATACAGCAGAAATGTTACATGTACTGTAACGTACAGTAGTAATACAACTTTTACCTGATTTTATACATGTACATGTACGGCAATTCCGCTACCAGGCCCTTCTTTTGCACGTAAGCAATCAATAAGCTACTATCATTCCAGAATGCACTGATTGTCTGAGAGTTAATGACACACAGCGACTGACACCTGCCTGCCTACCTCATTCACAATTATGGGTTTAGAAATTCAGAACTGAAATAATAATTACATTTGCATGTTCACTGCATGCTAAGTTCAAACTAAAGCTCTGTTGTAGAAATAATAAATGGAGTAGAATCCTCTCTAAACACAAGCTCTCCGAAATAAGAGAACCCCTTATAATTAGGACACTTCGAAAGGTTCTTGATGGAATTCAACTCCAAGACAAACAGTGTATCTGGACACTAAAGAGCACTGGGGTACATCAAAGAGTGCCTATAAAAACAGCTTATGGGAGTAACAATAGTTGAACAAACACTTCACACAGGGACTAAAACTACTAATTGGTGTTCAGTCATGAAACTATTCAATAAGGTGACCACCTCCGCGTGTAGGGCCTTTAAGAGTGGTTTCAACAATAGAGAAGTGGTCTCTTTAGGGAGGTCAATAGCGTGAGTGGTCTCAATAGAGAGGTAGTCTCTTTTGGGGCAGCACTGAGTGGTCTCAATAGAGAGGTAGTCTCTTTAAATTAGGGAGGTCAGCGAGGTATGTTTTTAGAAGGCCAAGGGCAGGTATAATACGTAACCAAAGCAGCACGCTATAATTATAATGGCGCTATAGTTTCTCCAGTACGTAAAACAATGTATTCATAGAATGAGTGTGTATTCACAATAGGAAGAGGTTGTAGTCAGGTTGTCCCGAGGGTGGAGTGGGGGAGGACACGCTCCAGTGATTGAACAGGGGAGACTCTTTGCATAAACGGATGGTCTTAATGACATTCAAAGAACAAATAATGACATTCATAGCACAACTGCCAAGGTACTTTTGTGAGTGAGAATTGGAATGCAACATAAGCAGATCAAAAAACACAAATAGATGAATATTTATGATAATCGTGAGGAGGAGAAATTCAAAGCTCTAAAATAGATTCAGTAAGCGTGCAATTTATTGGATTTTAGGGCATGGGAAAATAGCGGAGGATGTTTAGCTGACAAAGGGCAAACAGAAACATGCCCACATCACTGTGGTAACACACGTACAACTCCACCTTGCTACTGCTACTAGGTTACAATAATTAGTTCTATAGGAGCCTCTTCTAGCCCCACCCTCATGTATACATAGCGATATCATTGTGGCCAATACAACCACCTCCCGAGAAAGCAATGCTTAGCGAAACTTTATGTAAATCCTTACTAGGAGTACTTAGCCAGGCAATACTCGCTTTATGTATACATGTATCATGCCTTGTAGGCTTTGGGTGAAACTTTACTGGACATCAATGCCCCACAAAATACAATGTTTTAGCAAGGGCGTATACGCCTTTGGTTTTAGACATGTACAAAGAGCAATTAAAAAGCTCAAAAATGATCGAGGCAGACAGTGAACACTACTCAGACAGGTTGGACCACGGATGAAATTCGAACATTCCACCCACCTTCACTAGCTTGAATGGACTACACTAATTTGATTATTTTCATGCTAATTAGACTATTGGTACACTATGAAGTCATTTTTAGCAGTTTTTTTAGGAACACCTCCCCCAATATGCAAATTAAAGAATTAAAAGCAAATTGTAAAAACTACCAAACGTAAGCAAACTGCAACTCTGAATCCATCCCATAAACGAATTAAAATCTATGTACCGTTAAATTACTAGTTGAGTCTACCTCTTAGCAATGCGCTCACTGATGCTATAGATTATCAAACAGCGTGCTTAACATTTTTCTCACGACAGCACAATTACACTAAACTGAGTAAATTGGCTGCACATGCATGTACAATGTAACTACATGTACTATAATCCAAGTATGCATTGATTCAGAGTAACAGAATAAAGGACTCGTTCAGAGATTTCATATAAATCAATATAAAGAGAGTCTGGACCGCCCTTATAATTATGATTGTACATGTATGGTGCTGTGTACACACTATTAAAGGAATTATCGAATCATAAAACTGACTACAAAACACACATTTATACAAGACGTGCTTTTATGCATCCATCAATATCATGCAACCCCCTCCGCCACACACACACACAAGTCGGCCACACACAAGTGTTTACAGACAATCAATAACTCCTTGTTATCGTAATTAATACCGGAATGTGTGGGACGAGAACGAAAAGAGACAACATTGACTAGACTGTACACTTCTGGGACATTGAAAAATTCCTGTTTACTGATGAGGTGTCCTATTCAGGGATTAATTTCTACGTATACATGCATGTACGTGCTTCTATTAAGTTGAGACGAGACCCTTGGTCCAGATTATAAGTGGTTTCAGGGAGCCCCACCACTAAAAGAATTTATGCAGGACAGACCCCAAGGGCGTGTTGCAGAAACGCATCCAATAATGTACAGTGTGCTGACAAAGAATTCATTATCACGTCGTTAAGAAAATTAATTACTCAAGTTGCCAAGTGGATATAAGCTACGACAAGACAATCACACGGACGTAAACCTATAGAGCTAGACACTGTGATGAGCTGGCCTCGTGTGACATTAGTGAAAAGTTGGCATTCATTTTAAGTGCTCGGACTCCGGCTAGAAAGGTTAGCCAATGCACGGAGCAACATTGACCATATATGGTAATGAAGTGACAACTAGGGTAATTAAGGAATTGCAAGTTCGATACAGGGGTCATAAATCAATGTACACAAGCTTGTTATTGTGTTACATTGTACAATGTGCTAACACACGGAAGAAAGACTGTTTAAATTTCTTAATATTAATTATTAAACTGATACAATAATTTTGGGACAACTTTAACAGAGGCGATAGATTGCCTTGAGTGTTAAGAGATTAATACATGTACTTCTCATAGAGACCACTACCTAGCCGGAATGTACGCAATACATACAAGAGCCTCCCCCCACACAATCAAGATAAATGAGGTCTGATTGGTCAAATTAGCACCACCAACAAACATAGAAGAATCGCATTCATAAACTATGTCAATTACCACATAATTATGTACAAAGTGCTAGCTATTACTATTCAAACCTAATTTGGGAAAATGTACGAAAAATGTACACATTACCGAACGTTATAAAGTGAATTTTAAGCATTTCTTCCAAAAATGATGAATTGTTATTACAATGCTTACCACACCTTGCTTCAGATGATTCAACTATTGTTGTAACAGCGCATAATACACCTGCCTAAACCTGTGCGTCGAACCATCATATTCAAATTTGAAAATTTTTTTAAGGCAATGAAAGTGCAATTACAAAAATACAAGCAATTGCTTGACAAATGAAGCGAGCCAAGATGCAGGCCTCACATACATTGTACACCGATGTAATAACACGTAATAATTTATCTTAACCTACATGTATAGCACTTTTAAGCAAATACTTTTGGGACCTATAGAAAGTGTCCTGTTTATTGATGTGTCCTAATTAATAAGGAATTCACACTTCTACACAATTTTCTAGCATTGTCCAGTGGCACCTGTCCGTCTATAATGGTCACCTCTGGGAAGATCAAGAATGGCTGAGTTACAGAGATTGAAACACACACGCTACACAGTAACTTGGCTGTATTATAGAGCCTATGGGGTAACCATAAATAGACAGGCGCCTCACTGTACACTGATACCGTACATGTACATGTATCTTTTGTTTGACCTGAGATTATAGTCCCCCAAATGAACAACGCCCAGCAACGACCATCAGGCTAGGCTGTAAGGTAATACTTCAGAGTTGCATTACGGTTTTATGAGCCGTTGATTTGAAAAATTCAGTTTTAGTCTTTCCTTTGAAGTGAAAGCTGATTATATAACACTTTACGAAAACAATTTATAAATTTCCGGCATGCATAGACAAGTATGGTGTGTAAGAGGGACAAACATTGACCACACACACAATGTTATGTCTGTGACTAACTGAGCGTGAACAGTCATGTGCTGGAGTGAGGCCCACGAAAAAAGGTATTTTTGCAGATTTTGCATGTACATGTACAACCAAGTAACATTTTCGAGGCTGTCTTTTATATACTACATGTAGATGTGATGCCTGTAACTAGACTACAAAACTATGCTCGGAATTAATCTGTACACAAAAATAGAGGTGATAAAGTCGTCTTGTTTATGCAGATAAATGGACACTCCTCCTCAAAGGTCAAAGGGCAAATGCTTGCACCCTGCGAATGCAATTCATAGCACCCTCTTATATGATCTCTACAATACATACTGTACTAGCGTTTTGACCTAACTAGGCTGAGATCATGCCTACAACACAGGTTGTACTTAATTGTCCATTTTAGGCTTGTTCAACAAACTTGTGGGATCAAAGTACAGATATTTGTGAGTTCTAGAAATGCAATTATGGTGGCACCCCTCTTACATGTGTTCGTTACCCCACCTTGTAGCATAATGTTAGTACTAGGTTTCCTATTTACGACCACCTACATGTATACTCTCTCCCAAAGATAATACAAGCAGTTATAATTATGCATGCATACACAATGTATAGGACTTCTATAATTATGAACATGTAGTTGCGCGTGTAGTTGCATACTACTTATTGCATGTACATGTACATGAAGGTACACGTTCATATTACAGACTACACAACTTAACCACACACATGCAGGGTAAGTTCCAAGCATTTAATTTTTTAAATACCGAAGCTTTGTTTAGTTTCAGCAATTAATTACTAGCAGCTGCTGCTAATTAAACAGGTGACAGACGTAGGAAGTTGATGCTTTGATGTGGGGACAGGTCAATCGTGATATGCAAAGAGCAAAGAGTGATTCACTTTGATAGTCTCTATGGTATTGACTGAGCCCTGGGAACTGGGTGGTGATCGAGTCTTTTAGGGACAGAGCAAAACCACAATTTTCACTGTCACTTGTAATGTACATGTACATTATGCTTCGATAAATGAACATTGACTAAAGATGATTAATGGAATGTCAATACTACACGTATACATGTTATAGCTATAAAGAAAACATTTGCCTTTATATGCTTGCTTATATAAGCAATCTGCACCGTAACGCGTACTTTACTAAATATTATGCTTAAAACTATCCATAACGAGGCAACAGACAGAGGGAGGACAGACGTACACACAGCTGCCGATGGGGGAGGAGCTAATGAATAATAATTCTACGGAGCTTGTTAAAGTATGTTATCGTGTATATTCCTTATTCTCATTCTCCCACACTCTCTATTATTCTACTCTTTCGCACTCTCTTCCCCGAAGTCCCCCGCTCTCCTCCTCTTTGTTCCCGCTCTCCCCTTGTCTTCCTCACTAGCTCTCACCTACTCTTTAATCTTTGTTCTCCAATTCTCAATCTTTACAATTTAATTGTTACAAGTATGTATACACACGTTAGCAGAGGCAGTGAAATATTTAGGCTGTTAAAACTTTCAATGTCTTCATATTTTCACATTTAATATTCATGTGATTTCCATTAATTTTGGTGCTGTATTGACCTGCTCTAGGTACATGTACATTATTATACTCTATAGTGTTTGTAACCTTCTCGCAAAGGACAGCTATTAAACCAGCCCCAAAGTGTTCCTTATTAGAGGCTCCACTTTAGGGCAAGCATGTGAGAAGTTTTATATGAATACTGTGCATGTGTCAGATAGTTCCCACGGCAAAATTATCATAGTGCATCCACGTTAACACACATATATATTATGAGAAAACTTATAGCTCGTCAAAACAAGAATTTCAATCAATTATGGCACCCATTGTAAAGCTCGATTGCTTGACAATGGGAGGCCACTCTAAAATTCAATTATGAACGTGAGCACACACAATAGCTGTAGACCTTCCCACAATTAAGCCGTTGGTGTGACAAGTAAGGGACAACTAACACCTAGAATGCACGTGCATGCTATAATGCAATTTTAACCGACTCTCTGAAAAGAAAAGTGGTGAAATGTAATTATTCAACAGTAGGCAAACGTTTCTAACGAATTCAAAATAATGAATACCCCTAACACTCCCACTCACCTCCCACTGTTAGTGGACTGTCAACAAACAATACCACAGCCTAATCAATTTAACTAACTTCCAAATGCATTCTCGTACACACATCACCGTGTGCACTATACAGAGGATTGTGCACTGCTTGCATTTAAAACACACAATTTGAAAAAGGCTTTTTATGAGCTTTTGTTACTAATGTACGAGTACTCAAGTAAAGCTGCACATGTACACTGTATAATACATGTAGTATTAATCCTACAGAAATACTAAAAGAGCATAATAGTTTATACTATCTACGTACATAATTATAAATACATGTTGCAGTAGCTAGGGTATTACAGTGAAAAACTGTTATTCAAAGCGACTACATGTGATTGAGTATAGTGACCTAAAATTCACAGACAATACATACAGTACATGTGTACACCACCCTCACACCCACACATTCCTCACACAACTCCCACCTCACACACACTCACACTCACATCTGGTGTTCTTGTTCTTCGTACTCCGTGGTCTTCATTCATGTCCCCGTTCTCCGGTGAGACGGGATAGCGGCCACTCCCAGAGCGAGTGTGGTTGTGGGACATTCCTAACACACACAAGTAAGATATCATAGTGAAAAAAGCCAAAAAAAACTCTAACATACGTTGTACATGTACCGTATTAATTACTAGAATGTTTGGCGAGCATCAAACATAATTATGTGAACTTTGCAAGGGTTAATCAATTTGTAAAAATAAAATCGCAAAACCTGTAGTACTATTACAGTAACTATATTACATACGATTCTTGCCAGAACGCAATAGTTAGATGCAAAGGGTCAATTTTTCGGCTGATTTGGCTCATTCACAAAGGTTTTTCACCAGAAACATATTCTGTATAATTATACCTTGTCTATACATTCAAACAGTATCTCCGTAAAGCCACTTAGTGTTCACTACGGACCAAACACCAAACTAGCCCGATTCCTCTTCAGCTATCGAATCACTCCTCATTCTATCCTACACGCAGGCTATTCACTAGAACTTATAATAAGATTATACTAATAATTTTAAGCTCCTTTGGTGTTACCCCCTGTGGTGAGTTGAAAGACACCCAGTTCTGTGTGCAATTAGGTTTGTAAAAGCCCAGAGTTGGAAGCTACTGCTGTGGCTACAATGCTCCCACTTACTCGGACACAACAACTCTGCCAATACTATTCACTACGAATAGTTTCCACAGCACTGAAAAAATGTTTGAGAACCGTCTATTCTAGAGTGCTCTAGAGCTAGGCTTCCTAATTATGTTTACTACATAGCCATAGAAAAAGGACACACTTCCATTTTACCTCATACCAAAATAATTAGGTGCAGCGTATAAACTAGAGACCTACAAGTACAACAGTGGGTTGAATTAAATCAGCGAGCCATCGATTATGCAGTTATGAACTTCCTCACCTGAGTGTACTGACTGCCTGCCGACTTTGCTAGCAGAAGGTGGTCTGTAGGGAGGGGGGCTAGTCGACCGTACGTAACTATCAACGTCGTGAGCATGCGATGAATGCCCTGAGGGTACGTGGTTCGTGTACGAGTGGGACTGACATTTCTTCAGGTAGTGGATGAAGGAGTCGAGTGAGAAGCATCCCTCGCCATCTGTACCGACATACTCCATCACCACCTTGTAGTTGAGCTTGTAGCGATTACAGACACGAGCAAAGTCGTTACTGGAGGGAGAGGTTAATAATAATCTAAGGACATCTAACAATAATTTATGTGTATGGTTATGAGCAATCAAAAACAAAGACATATAGCTCAGTCAGGGCTGAATCCAAGATTTTGGGTAAGAGGGGGCAAATTGGGCAAAATATGTAGGGGGAGCATGCTTCTCCGGAATATTTTGAATATTTGAGGGCCTTAGGTCAATTCTGGCGCAATTTCAGCTCACAAGTTATAATTATAGTAGTACAACATGTCTATTACTGAATCTCCCAGATCCGAGGGGGGGGAGGGGGGGGCGAATTACCCCCCTTAAGAATCCTGGATCTGTATTTATTTACGAAGGCCAATGATTCAATGAATAACACATGCTACTGTACAATGTCATTCGAGTGCATTCAGACTCATTATGTATATCACTTTACATTTGAGTTTTGATAGTACAAACCCACAAAACAGCCAACAAGAATATTAAATATCGCCACACCACAACACAATTAACACTGTGTACAAGTACACCTACTGTACTGATACATTATACAGAAGAACCAGTGTATTAATTGTGGTCACGGTCTTAATACAGACAAGTTAATTAAACGTCCTCTAAACCTCCATAGCGTGTTAGCAGCTAGGCCACCTCTTAGTGTATTACAGCAGTACATGTACGTACTGTTGGTCAACTTAATCAATGCTGATCGACCACTTAGCCTAATCATCTTAATAGCAAGACATACATAATTATGCGTGTGGGGGAGTTGTGAACTGTGTGCATACAAACGAAAGTATATTTGGTCACTACTGTGGCTGAGAAAAGGAATATTAAACTTACGGCTACGTACATGTACTAGGGTCGTCCCCGATTAAGAGGCCACGGTGTAAAGAGTATGCATAAACACATAACACATACACACTCCTAATAATACTGTATGTACAATATAATTTCAACTGTTGGGCAACAATCGTCAACAAGCAACCAACGCTTAGGGCACACCTGGCACTAATTAGCCAACTGCATAAGTACATGTACATACACACCGTAACCATGCCTACACATGTACGCCAGACTAAGTGCATAAAAGTGTGTTCATACAAGCCATGCCCAAACGTGGACTGCCAAAAATTAAGTCTCAAGAGGTTACCTAATACAGTACAGGGAAACCACACTCACAGCGTAGGTGACACATTGGGGGCAATGTTTCAAGGCAATAAGTCCTTTGGTCACACTTCAATCAGGGTAGGTATATTTTGGGAAATGGAAGTACTAGCTGTTATTTGTATTATTTTCTACAGTGTCCCTTATTTGGAGGCGCTCTATTGAAGCACATGTGTATAATACAGTGATGTATGTACACTATAAACTCAAAACACCAAGTGACAATTAAGCTACACAAAATTAATACAACAATACCAGGGTTTCATCTAGGATTAAAAGTTTGGGGGGAAGGTTTACGCACACCGCAAAATGTTTGGCCACTCCCACATTTGTTGACCACACCCCCTATTACATGCTAGTGCATCACAGTAGATCTAGTTACGTATTGCACATCTTAGAGAGTAATAATGTGATGATGTCATTATTATACAAACATTTTGGGGGGGAAGATGAGCATTTTGGGGGGGGGGGGAAGGTTCACCCCAGCCCCCCCCCCCCCACACTAGATGAATACATTAGCAAGCTTTATATAAAAGAAGTACAGCAAGTGAACACATGTTTAACAACAACATTCCCACACTCTGAGAATGTAATAGTTACTGTACATGCATGTACATGTACACAATTATGTGCTTGCATGTGCTTGCATGTGCTTGCATGTGTAAGAGAGATCATATCATTTCTGCCAACCGTATGCAAAGTTCAGCTCAACACAGGAAATGGGGGATACAAGTACACTCTGATCAAAGTTCAGCAATGGAATTCACGACTGCCACTTTACCAAACAAACATGTAGGTCACTCTACTCGGCCATCTCTATAAAGGGCTTAAACTTGCACTTACATGTAGATCAAGCACGAGCCATAATTACACCTGCGTAAGGTCGATGTACATGTACGTTGTACATAATTATGTTCTTGATTGATTTTTGCAAGAACCCATTTTTATGAATTTGGTATAATTAAGTCATCATTCTTTCATGAGAACAATGGTTGTTAGGCAACAACACACAATAGCCGATCTATTCAAAATCAAACGGAAAATTCGATCTGAATTAAAGCAATTACTTGATTGAATTCAGACAATGAATAATTCACAGGTATTTATGGAATCTCAACAAACAGACAGTTTTAAGGAGGGGTAGAGAGAGTGTCCAGCTGTGTATACAATCAATGCCGAGGAGTATCTCAACTCTCAATGCTCTATTTAAGATAATGCAACATAATATTACGTATAAAATCGTACTTAATGGTGTAGCCTTGGTTACAGCATGGGGTACATGTCTCGCCTCCTCTAATAATATCTTCCTAAACAAATTCAAATGTCTAGCGACATACTTTTAATAGGAGTGTACTTCACGGTGATTGACCACAAATTAAATCTATGTGTGTTCGTATCCTAAACCACAACAGCCACACTGTGTGTCATGTGGTCAGTAAACACACACAAGCTGCAGGCAAAATATAAACATGAGCTTGTGCACTAAAACATCAAAACTGAAACGTAAGACCATTTTAACAAACCTAGCTATTGTATTACACAAATGGAAACATCTAATGAGCATCTACTGCATTGACACACTGGGAGGAGTGGAAAAACACATTGAGTACTGCACAGAATTTTGTTTATGTAATACTTACTCAAAATGGGTAATCTACACCTTAGAAACGATCTGTGTTCAACTCAATGTAACTGGAATAGTTATGCACAATAGTCATGTATGCATGTGTGTACGTTCATGCACACTGTCAAAAACTGAATTGCCTGAGGGTAAACTATGTCCATGCCAATATTCACACAAGAATCGTGACAACAGTGGGTAGCCACAGAGGAAATGTAAACACAAAATTGCCTCAGGGAGGAATGCTGGCAGTTTTATATCTTATACACATTAATTGTGACATTCCAGCCAACACCAGTGTAGGGCAGTTGATTGTAATTAATGACACAAAGCTTAACAATGTATTGAACAACGAATTAATAACCACAAAGGATTAAACTTGGCAACACAGAGTTACATTGTATTATGCCTTGACTGCATGCATACGTGTGAAAGCATGCTCCATAGAATCACTATTAAAGGGGAGATAGATTCAACACAAGAACTACTACACGTATTTATTCAGTCGAAAGTGTAATTTTCTGTTATTCGAAAATACCAATAAGCTAGGCCTTGCTATACTAGGGTTAGAAGCACAATGGATGTCCAGGCCGTAGGTAATACAATTTGCCCATTAACTAGCACAATAATTATTACAAGATTAGTTGAGGCAGCTAACAAATTGCAAACTGTCAAGCTCAAAGTATTAGCGCAGTTTAAGACAGGCTCAGACTTGTACACCTCATACTAGACGTGTACTTGCAAACTGAAATGCTGAATCATGGTGAATCACAAAAAGGTTCTCCACTACACAGCAGTTAACATCAACATCGACTAGACAAGCCAATGCTGAACCACTACACCTAGTTTAATACATGGTGACAGAATAGTGGGTGTGGGGAAGAGGTGAAAATTACATCTACATGTACATGAACAATGTGCATGTAGTGCAGTACGCACATGTAGTAAAACACATTACAGACAAACTCACACTTCGTTGATAGTATACTTCTGATATAACCAACTTTGTAGATTCTACACATACGCATACTAGCGACACATAGACACTCGTAGACTTACGGGCTGACGGCTCCATCTTTGTAGCTCTTGCAGCTCTCAAAAGAGAATCGATAATGGTCGTACGCATCCATTCCTTAGTTTACCTAGTTAGATACTGTTCTGCTCACAATATAGCAATAGCTACTGTCGATTTGGATAGACCCCATGCAAGAAACAGAGCACTTTTTCATATCAAAGGGGTGGTTCTGAAACAATAAGGTTCTTTCTTGCTCAATTTCTTGATTACTTGATTCAATTTCTTCAACTGTCACTTTTTAATAGTAGAATTGAGGACCAGCCCGTAAGAGTATAGCACAGAGCACTGCAAAAGTGGACGGTTGTAGTTGGATGAGAGACTTGATATCTAAAATGGGTGGTTTCTCTACGTCTAATAGAACTTGTACTCACAATGTGTCTTGTTCTTGTAGCTTAAGCTAATGTCTTCTCTTACCAGAAGAGAGAACTTAGCTTAGCTTAGGAATTACTATAAAGTCTACTACAGAGCTAGAGCTACGTACCTAGAAGAGTGGAGTGAAATAGAATTAATTATAGGTCACTCCTACGACTGGAGTAAGCCCCTATTCATATAAGAGGTGTCTTGAAATCTAGCCGCAGTTTGACAACAAATACAAATCGATCTTTACCTTTATACTATACAAGGATCGTTCAGGGTATAAGGTCCATGCTCAAACTGAGCTGTTCTAATTAATCTCATATAGATCTAGTGCTGAGTGGAATTCAATTGAAATCCTCGTAAGCAGCTTTATGATTAAGACCTTTTGACCCTGACGATCCTCCTCTGAGACCCATGCAAACAATTAAGAATAGAGAACACAGTTCAAATTCCAGCAGTAAATACTTTAGCAGCAATGACATCATACAAGACATTCGTATAATTTTTCATACTACAGTAGTATATAGCTTATATACTAATCGGCATAGCAACTATTTAACATAAAGCTCCACCACCTCAATTAGCGAGTCGCTATCGTGAGTGTAGTGTACACTACACAACCGTAACTCAATATCGTACGTAGTCGACTCGGGTAGTTCAGTGCAAAACCATGGAGGACTGTTGAAACAACAGCAGCTACTAGTCGCTGCACAACCATTTCCATCCCACAACGGATCGTCAAAAAAATCTTCACCATAAGCACTTGTGTAGTCATGGTTAGCTGTATCACAGAAATAATTTTGACCAACAAAATCGGGGACGGTACCAGCCCAGGTCAGATCGGTTCGAGTGCAAGGACATGTAACACTGCTAGCACCAATAGCATCAGCTCCAGTAACAAATGACCAAATATGCTTTCTGGCTCCGACCCTTCCGTTAGTAAGGCTTATTCCATTGATGTGAATGCCTTGTGATTGGAAATAAAAACCCCATGGAGTACCAAATTGATAGATTGCTATTTAAGAAGTGCACCAGGTGTCCGCAGGTGTGTATACATGCACAGCTGGTTGGAATCTCAGATCAAAAAACAATGCTCAAAATTATAAGGGACAAGACTTACTAGCATGTGCATGTATAATTATGTATGTTACACTCAAGAGTAGATATAAGTGATACACTATACATGTACTGAAAATGCTTTCGTCCCCAAATTTACTTTCATAAACATACCTCCAAACAAAAGACAACCTGTCTATAAATTAATTTAAATAAAGTTTACCAGAAGCCACGCCATTAATCTTTCACGTTATAGCAAACAATTTTCGTGGACTTAATTTTTGTGTAGGCCTGATTGCTAACCCACAGCCCCTAGAAAATTCGTGCTATACGGTAGTAGCTTTATGTTATGTAGCTTTGACACCTCCACCGAGGTATCAGCACCTGCGGTGCTTTCATTATTATGCAGTTTATGGGAGCACATGATCCGTTTCCAATTAATGGCTAATTTTATACGTGTTGTACCCCACTACATTACAGGGAGGGTGCTTGGAGTGGGGTTTCAAATATGTGTCAGTCTCACTGGCTAGCCTGCTTACATGTATTAAATACAAAATTAATAGTTCGTGCAAGTCAATCACATAATTAATCAAAATTAATGTCAAGTGTTATTTTGCTAGCTACCATGACTAAAATTATGATCTAGCTATCAGTAGTTTACTTGACATAGAGCTCCACAACCTCGATTGGAGTTTCAGATGTACTAATACTTTGACCATTGCACAATCGTAGCTCAATATCGTAATTTGTCGACTCAGGTAATTCGGTACAAAACCATGGAGGAGTGTTAAAGCAGCAACAGGTACTAGTGGACACACAACCATTGCCATCCCATAGCGGGTCATCGTAAAATTCTTTCTCGTAAGCAGCTGAGTAATGCAAGTTATGGTTAGCAGTATCACAAAAATAATTTTGTCCGATAAAATTTGGTATACTACCAGCCCAAGTAAGATCAGTTCGAGTACAAGGGCAAACAAAATCGAGAGCATTTGTTTCATCTGGTCCAGCTGCAAAAGTCCAAATATGTTTTCTAGATCCAGCATTTCCGTAAGTTAGACTTACTCCTTCAACGTAATTGGATTCTATTCCTTTTGCTTCATAGTAAAAAGCATATGGAGCACCGAATTGATAGCCTTTGATTTTCCCGCAAACCTTTGAGTAATAAATTCCATGAGTTTTTAATATAACTGAGTTACAAGCCCCACTACCAAGAACACTACCACACAGACGATGGGGACTCGTGTCCCTTGTAATAGATTTCAAACCAGTTGGGCATTCGTGGCTTGAGTTGGTCATATCAAGCATGGAAACTCTGTTCCACCCACCTGTACTATTGCAAGCTGTCCTGGACATATCACAATATACCTTCACAGGAATTTTATTGCAGTTGTTCAACACATAGTAATCACCAGACGAATAATCTTCAGGAAGATCTTTGCACGAATTAACCGGATGTTCATAGGAGCCCAACAAAACAGCTGAAAAAATCGCCATCATATCTCCAAGTGTGGGTTCAAGTGGTGAGCTGGTTGCAATTCCTGTTCCATTAGATGCAGGTACTGAATGGGGAAAAAATTATGAGAATCGAGATTTTTCACTGTGACAACTGCAATAAAAACCATTCACATGCATATAGCTATAGTTTCAACATTAATAATGGTCGCTAAAATTATAGTACATTAATATCATGTTGTCAAGGTTACAAGGGTGTAATAAAAGTCATACTGTCCCTTCCATGTTATATTATTTTTATTACACGGTCGCTTAACCTCGAGGCATGATTTGTAAGGGGTCGTCACAATAAAGCACGAGAATCCTCTTGTTTTTATTTAGGCAACTCGCCCTCGTGCTTGTGCCTGTTATTTCATAAAACACTCGGTCTCATGCTATTATGATCATGTGCCTGCGTACCTTTTTGCACTGTCGATTGAGACTGCCGCTGTGACTGTGACACTAATGAAATGACAATATCATTATGATTTCTTGTTGCCTTGTAATACACACTCAAGGTTTCACGAAACCTCAAATTGACAGATAGCTATTTTAGAAGTGCACCAGGTGTCCACAGGTGTGTTCATGCACAGCTGTTTGGAATCTCAGATAAAAAAGAATGCTCTAAATAAGGGACAAGACTAGCATGTATATAATTATGTATGTTACACTCAAGAGTAGATAAGAGTACTCTTGATACACTATACTGACAATGCTTTCGTCATTTTTTCTATATACCTCCGAACAAATGTTGTCTATTTATAGTCCTTTATTCGGAGGTTCCACTATTACAAGTCAATGGAACACAAGTCATAAATAAATGCATGTATCTTACATGGTCTTTCCATATTTTGTCGTTGCAGTTGTAATAGCATATTCACTGTATCCTTAATATCGCCAATTTCGTGCCTGAGTTCTTCCGTGGGAGAAGGGCGACCAGCCTGTGATGTAGTCATCAGTTGCTCGAAATGAGTCCTGAGTTCCATCAAAGTTGAATTAAATAGCAAAATTTGCTGAGTTTTTAGATCTTCGAGCCTTCGAAATATTTCTTCTCTCATGGTTTCAACCTGGAGCAATAATTCCTGCAAATTGCTTGCTTGCTGCACAGTTGAATTGTTCAGTCTTGTAAGAGCCAGTGAGTTCTCGTCTGAAATCAAAAATTAAACCATGCACAATTAATTGAGGATTGAAATAGTTAATTAACAAGGACAATTCTAAATACTCACTTGTAAAATTTCGTAATATATTTTCTACTGCAGTAGTTGAGATGCTATCAATCTGCGAGGACACCATAGTTTCCACGCTTTCCAATAGATCATCAAGCGAATCCTCTGTATGCATTTGAAAAGATCACATGCATGCATGCAGTCGAACATGCAGTGATATACATACCAAAGTGTGCTTCCACTTTTCTTGCTGATTTTTGCGTAAAATCTTCCATATCACTACAGGAACAACTGTTAGCACAAGTGGTCTCCACAAGAGAAGCCACAGGGTTAGCTACTGCCTGGCCACTATGAAGTGAGCACACCAGTAGACTCTGTAAGGCAAGTAACAGTAGCATCTTGAGACAGCACCAGTCCAGGTCTGCAGCACTGTCACAGCCTATGTCATGTGATGTGGTTTTGGTTTCAGTACTACAAGTCATGGTCATTGTGTGGTTACACTTTGGCTTCTCTGTTCTCTGCCACTATGTCTGTTTAGAGGGAACAAACTCTTCATCACTATCAGTGCTATTAGGCGTACCTCAAGGCAGCATTCTCGGTCCTCTGTTGTTTTTAGTATAATTATGTCAATGATATATCACCACTCCAATCGTTAATTCGTCCATATATATCTATGCAGATGACACTAAACTAGTGAAGCGAATAGCCAATGCAGAAGACCAAGTTGACCTGCAATCTGATCTAGACCATCTTGTCACATGGTGCAAGGACTGGAACTTATCACTCAATTTAGACAAATGTGTCTACCTCCACTTTGGTAAAACCATTCATGACTCGCTATACAATTTGGACTCAAAGCTAATCTTAACAAGAGACTCTCACAAAGACCTGAGAGTGACCATCCAGAATAGTCTCTCCTGGGACCAACATATCAACAACCTATGTTCGAAGGCCTACAGCTGTTTGTACCTTATTAAAAGAAACACTCAATGCTCTCATGATCTCCACACAAAAAGAACACTTTATACTACGCTTGTTAGATCTAATTTAACATTTTGTTCGCAACTGTGGAGACCACAGACACACAAGGCCATCACAAAAGTGGAACAAATCCAGAGAAGATCTTCAAAGTTTATTCTGAACCTTACATGTAGATCTGATAGTCTCGACTACAAAAGTCGCCTCATTAAACTGGACCTTTTGCCACTAATGAACTGGCTAGAGTTGCAAGATGTCATATTCGCCGTCAGGTGTCTCCAAAAACCAGTAGACAACTTCGACATTACTGAGTTCATATCATTCTCTACCAGCAACACAAGACTATCGTCTAATCACAAGCTAGGTCATAAAGGTCATCATCGCTCAAACACAACAAGACACTTTTACTTCAAAAGATTGGTCAGACTCTGGAACGCCCTCCCTTTTATAGATCTCTCTCACTCGATGTCAACTATCAAGAATCAACTCTACAAACATTTCTGGGACAGTTTTCTAGAACGCTTTGACCAATTAATAATTTGCACTTGTCACCTAGTCTGTCCCTGTTGCTCTGTATAAATTATGTATACATTTTATGTAGATCTAGTCAGGTGTTCCTTCTAGGAACTTCCTGTCAGTATGTTTAATTTCTGACGCACAGCAATCTATTCACCTTGTGTAAATGTAAAGTCATACTGTAAAGCATCGATTATTATTATTATTATTATAACCATAGATAGAAGAAGGAATGGTTTAACATACTTTTGCACAACAAGCTAGTGGTCGCTCATAGTCATGGCATAGATAATGGTCACGGTCAGTCATGGACACGAAAACAAAAATCGAGAGCATGATTATAATTTTAACCTTCAGTTGTGGCGCGCCTTTGGTGTTATTGGCGCAATGAGGCGCATGCGCAGTATAAATGTATAGTTAATGGGCGTGGGGAGGTGTGGTCAGTGCAACAATGTTGTGTAGGTGGCTTTATGGATATGGATATGCTCTAAATTCCGTTTGAGCTTCGGACTATGGCCTCATCGACTCCTATACAAATCTCTGAGACGTCTCAAAGCTCATCCTCAAAGACTGGCCTAGTTACAAGCGTTGGAAGTTCCCGATCATACGGTACAGTCAAACAGTCCCCCAATCTATCGTTTCAAGCCCCAGGGACCCCCAGGCACTGTATGCACCACACTGTAGAGGAAGGAGACACATTGCAGGGGCTGGCACTTAAGTATAATATAACAGTAAGTGCTCCATTGTCTATAGTGCTAGTAGCAGCATGCTCTTTCTGTAAGCCACTTAGTAGCTATTAGCAACTGTAACAAGGGTGCTCTCCTCTTATTAATGCTGCTTTTAGCCTCAACAGGGTAGTTATTAGGGTAAGAACGAAATAGAGTTTCCTAAAAAATATGTTAGGCGACTCACACAAACGCACACGCATACACAGATCCAGCAAATTCAGCGTATGAATAATCTTTGGAACACTGACTCTCTCCACATTCGTCCTATCCTCAAAATACCCATTACCAATAGCAACGAATTGTGCAGCAGTGGATCCCCTATTAACCAGTCGATAATGTCAGGCCAAAGAAGAGCTTCTAGTGAACAATTACCGTCTGAAAATGGACGGCAACAAAATGAGACTAGCTCGAGCTTGAATGGTCGCTCACTTGAGGAAGATGAGGAGGTTAGATCAAAGAATTCATCTCGGAGAAGATACGAGTCCGATAGTGGCGCTGGTGGTGAAGGGGTTAAGAGTATTGCTGGTATACTAAACTCAGCAGACGAGCAGTTGATACTGTCACGTCAGTTTGCAGAAAAGCTGGCTCAGAGATCGTAAGTAGGTGGTCTGTATAAACAATTACCCATTGTATGCTAAACTTTAGCCTTGTATAATTATACAACACGTACTTGTATACAGCAGAACTTCAGAGTGATTTATTTTGGTGCCTATGGAGAGTACATGTAGATGTCAGTGGTTGATTACATGTACTTATAATCGACAGATAGTTGTTCCTGACTACCCACAGCTTTATCCATTGTACAGCCCCATTGCATAAAATTAAATAGTGTCACCTTAAATCGAATCAGTACGGTAATTAATCTAGATCTCTACGGCCGCCCATGCGCCTCGGGCCACGTGGACAGGCTCTACCGAGAATAGCAAGATGTTCAGTTGTGCATAGTGTATGTACTTCTTTTGAGTTGGAACTAGATTGAGTGTCCTAATTATTCTTTCACGTTAAAGTTGTCAAATGGCTTTTTCTACTAGCCTCTTTATGTGCTATTATATAATTTACCCTTCATTACTGACTATGTATGAAGGGTAAGTATATATACTAAGTATAAGATGCTCCCTTGTAAAGTTGTCTAGTGCAATTAAGAACTTCTATGACAATATTGGCTGCTATATAAAATGGGCAAGCCTGCTTAATACATACGTTGTCTAGTAGCCATTGTATTCTCTGTGCATTAAATGTCTCTGTGCATACATAATACAGTTTATTCAGATGCCTTATATCACGTTGTCAAGGTAACAAGGGTATAATACAGTCCATTCCGTGTTATATTAGTTTTACACGATTGCGTAGCCTCGTTCGCATGATTTGGTAGGATTCGTCGTGATATAAGAATCCTCGGGTTTTATTTACAGGCAACTCACCCTTGGGGCTTCGTCCTTGTACTTGTGCCTTCATAAAACACTCGGTCACATACTATATCTATATATACAGTTGTAGAACAATGTGAATTTGGTGTGTGGGCTTTTCTTTCCAATTTCATCCCAGGAGTATGAATATAATTATTGTGCCCATGCACCTTTTAGAATGCCAAATAATCACTTATACAGAGCCCAGCACTAACATGGCGTCACTACAGTACATACGTATACCGATGTGGTTTAATTATAGCCTAGTGATTTTCCTCGTAATCAAGAGTTCATTAGGAAGAGTACCCACTCCAATAGACTGTACACAGGAGACATTCTGTCAGATCTACGTCAAAAATACTTACTATTGTTTTTAACCAGATGGGAAAGGTAATGGGTAACATTAGCAAATAGAGAGTATCGAACGTAGGCATGCTGTGGATCAGATGTAGCAACGTAATTTCCTTGATCCTATCTTTCATGGGCTTGGAATTTGCATACCGACCAATCCAAGTGCGTGTGACACAATCTATCAAGAATCGCCTCGAAGTTTAACCACAGCACCAATTTAAAAGCGCACTTGGATTGGTCAGTATAATTATCATAATACTGTATAGCGGGAAATTTTCGCGGGTGCAAAATTTTTGCTACTTGGTTTCAGAGCCCTCGGCATACATTTTCGTGGGTTATGATTTTCGCGTTTCAATGCCAGGAAACCACACCTACCAAAAATGCATGTGAAATACCAGTGCGTGGAAGTTTATCCCAGTTTTAATTTCCTCGAAAAACACGAAATTTTGTACCCCACAAAAAATTACCCGCTATACGGTACTCTTGCGTTAGTGATGATCACCGATGTACAAATTACAACAGCAGTAATGATTTAGTACTGAAGGGTAAGTATTAAACTCTTTGTCTAAAACTTGCATGACTGGCTATACATAGGGGAGACCAGCTTAATATGTACGTTATCTGGTGGCCATTGTATTCTCTGTGCATTATTAAATAATTGTCTCGGTGTGTACATAGTACAGTTTATTCAGATGCCATACATGCAGTTGTAGAACAATGTGAATCTTGTGTGTGAGCTTTCTTCATCCCAGCAGTATGGCCATACACCTTTTTAGAATTTGTTAGGTCACCGAATAATCAATTAGTTTTCTTATACAATGCCCAGGACTAACATGGCATCGCTACACACAACCCCTTATTTTTACCTTTACCTTTTTGAATGATGGCAGCCTTCGTTGAGTTTCCTTTTGTAATAACATGTAATAGTTACATGTAGTATGTATAATGTAGTGTTTAGTTCAAAGTCCAAATTTATACATAGACTGCATGGGCAGTACGTACATGTACGTAGCACATAATGCCTGCCATACACTTTACTATCGCATATCTGGCTTGGCTTTTAATGCACATCAATTGTTAACTCATTTGCGAATGATGCTGTTCAAGCCCTATTGCGTTGCGAATTGCATGCGCATTCTCACTCTTTGCATGTCTTTTGTTTGCAATCTATGCGATTGAAAGAACCTCACATTCTAAACGCGGTATTATAATGCTGAATATCATGCAGTTATTAACCACCCACACTCACACACACAGTGCCGAACGTGCTCCTCCTGAGGGTGCATATAACAGGACGGCGGACATGAAGAACCAACTCTCATCGTCTGCTGAGAGACGCTCACGTTCTCCATCTCCTTTCAACTCATTCGTTAACAGGTGACATTCATTAAAGTAATCAGTACATTGGACCTCCTTTAGATTGTGGGCAACTAAATGTGACCACACTGTATGCAGGTAATTTTCGTGTGATAAACAATTCGTACAGCAGTGAACTGCTGTCGTTACTGAGCGTAGGTGACTCACTAGCTCAACTTGCGTTGGTAGCATAAGATTTTGTCAGTAAAAAGTTCGTTACGTGTACTGCATTGCATGCGTTCTGGTAAACTACACCTATGTTTTCGTGGGTAAATTTTCATCGAGTCAGCTTGCCCACGAAATAATTTATACTGTATTCAGAGACCTTTTTAGGCTGTTCATTTGTAATAATAAGCACTTTGTCATTCTCGTAGATGCGATTAACTCATCTCGTATACCGTATCATTTTGCCCCAGCTAATTCATCAACCTTTAGTTTGTCATCAAAAGACTTACTTCTTTTTCACCTGCACAAACTTGAGCTCTGCCATGAGGAAGTCTTTCAAAAGCACTAACAAGCTGCTACCGTAGATACCATGTACCAGTCAGGATATCAGTATCAATAATTATATGGCTGCCACGTGTAGAGACATAGCCTCAAATTTCACTGAGGCTATACTGTTTGAGAGCGGCTTCTATTGCACTGAAGGTGGGCTGTATATAGGGAGGCTACTATTTCAGTGCGGCCTTTATACAAGAGCGGGCTCTGATCAAGTATAATGTAATTATGATGGCCACGATTAATTTCCCTCCCCCTCCATACACACACAGCTCTCAGTACAGCAAAGGCCAAAGGGTTAAACAGTCAACGGAGAAGGACACTGAAACTAGAGAGAAAGTAGAGAGTCAACTGTTTGAATTGTAACCAGTGTGTTTATATTTGTATGTGTGTGTGGAATGTATACTCAAATTTGTGTTCAGGTACAGTGATTGTGTGATTGTGATTGATGCTGCACATTGTTTTGCTGTTATACAACAGAGTCTCAATTTACGGTGGTGGCAACCTCCAGAACTTTTACATGCAATGAGTTCATAAGCCTCATTCCCAGGCCAATCCGTCTCCAATTGAACGCTAGGTCGACTCAGCGTTCAATTGGAGACGGATCGGCCTGGGAACGAGGCTATGAGTTCACTAGCTCATGCATGGCCAATCCAATTAACATTCCCTTTGAAAATACGAAACTGAAGAAATCCCGAAGTGTAGTGCATGCCTATACCCCTCCCATCATCAGCATCTTTCTGCATGTTAATTGACATTCCATTGTCCATGCACGTGATGTTGTCGTCCTCTCAGTCCTCCGCCTATAAATTATAGTGCTAGCATGCATGGATAATCCAGGCCCGGTGTCATAAAATTCTGGGCCCCCCCAGGGCCTAGAATTTTAAAATTTTGGGCCCCCCGGGCCTAGAATGTTAACAGTTTAGGCCCCCCAGGGGGTCCAATCTGTTAAAATTCTAGGCCCCCCTCTTCTGCTATCCTTTTTTCTGCACAATGAAAGAAGTCAAAGAGATATAATAATATGGTAAGGTTAGCTCTATTAGTTGACAAAGCATCAAAGAGACTGCATGCATGCAAAGACTCTGTATCAAAGTAGCAAAAATGTTTGCATTATTATTCTATCATGGAATTCAAAGTGAAGGAAAATTTACCTTTCAAGTTATACTCTAGCCTCGAGTTACTCATGCTTATAGCTATAAGCTTTGATGCAGCTCTGCAATTTTGGATCTGCCTGTAAGATAATCAATGTTGTGCATAGCTATCGCCATATTGGCAACTTCGTGCTTACTTTCTCTGCCAAATTTCAGGACAAAACATGGCGGCATTATCCCCAAGCGGCTGGCCGCCAGAGGAGGCAAAATTTTGTGAATTCATAATTATTATAAAGTATAAAGCACACAATTTTCAGTGCAAAGACAACAATTCATATCTTCCTCCATGTTTGCCTACATAGAAGATGTAAATTGTTGTGGGGATCCGATGCTCCAATAGCATCACTGGCTCAGATCTCAAGTAATGTGGAATCATAGATAGAAGTCAAGAGAGAAACTGTTGTATCTATGGTGGAATCACAAGCAGTTTCCTTTCAAGGCAAGGGTAATCTTGGACAGTCTAGACTCCTGACCAATTCGGGACAGTTGGCACCTATATGTGCTTTGTGCTGCATGAGGCCTGATTCATAGAATGACATGGTCCAGTGTGATGGCTGTGAGACCAGTGCCCTGTGGTATACTACTGTACATGCATGAAATGTGTGTGTGTGAGGAGAGCTGCATTCAGTAACTGGCACTGCATAGACTGTGAAGACCATAGAAGACTGTATTGGTGTATTTTGAGAATGCACTGTGACTGTCACATAATGTTACCGCTGTTGCGCTGTTAATGGGGGGCCTAAAATGTTAAAATTCTAGGCCCGAGGGGGCCCAATCTCATGGGGGGCCTAAAATTTTATGACACCGGCCATGCAGTTGGAAATCCCCATGGATTTACACCTATATGGAACGCCGTTTGCGACAAAATTCAGGCAGAATCTGATAGGCGTGTGCATCCAATATAAAATCGATTTTTGAAGATCGATTTTTAATAATCGATTTTTTACAGTTGATTTTCGATTTACACGTGAACGATCTTTGACAATCGATCTGATAATCGATTTTTGAAATTCGATTTTTGATAATCGATTTTTAATAATCGATTTTTGAAATTCGATTTTTGATAATCGATTTTTAAAACTCGATTGCAATTGATTGATATACTAGCCTCGAATCCAGGCCGATTAAAATGGATTCAAGGCTACAGTTAGGCCGCCCTTGAAACTCAGAACATGCACAAACTCCTTCTCCGCGGCCTGGAATCAAAGCTTGGCTTGGTTAGCTATCTCACATGATAGACTATAACGCAAAAGCGAAACATTATTGTTTTTTGGAACCATTAAAAAGGAGGGCCATAAGTCACAGTAAAAATCATTAATTTTAGAACTGCTCAGTTGGTGCTATCTTATTTAAGTTTCTTCATGCACCCATTTTTGTATGCTTTCTCGCCAGCACTGTTTTATTTGGCCATCTTGTGTGTGCTTAGAGAAAGAGCTGAGAAAGAGTTTGGTGATTCCAGATAGAATAGAAGTCATGAATAGTGGCTTCTTCAATGGATAGTATCACGTGATACAGCTTTAGACAGGGGCCCCCCCAGCCCACCTTCAGAGCAGTTCTAAAATCGATTATCAAAAATCGATTATCAAAAATAGATTATCAAAAATCGATTATCAAAAATCGAATTTCAAAAATCGATTATCAGATCGATTGTCAAAGATCGTTCACGTGTAAATCGAAAATCAACTGTAAAAAATCGATTATTAAAAATCGATCTTCAAAAATCGATTTTATATTGGATGCACACGCCTATCACATTCTGCCTGAATTTTGTCGCAAACGGCGTTCCATCATAGATTGAAGAGTTAGAGGGATAGGAAACGGTTTGTATCTCGAGTAACATCCGCGCTACGCTGCGGTTTAATCGAGGCCATCACAACAATATCTATTTCTACACTCAGTGCATAATAAACTACAAGTAACTGTGCTTAGTCCGTGCAACTCACTTATATTTCAAGGTCTATACCTATTGTAGTAGTCATAACCAGCACGCTTACACGTTACATGTTCCAATAGCTCTAAAACAGCCTTGGGAACATATAACTTTATTGGAAAGTCTCTTTTTACTGGGTGTGGTCAGTCATTAGCAAGTACTACACGTGGCTCATGGACTAGGCGTGTTTTAAGTTGCTGAAAGAGATTATGTCTCGAGGAAACACAGCTTTGGGAGTTACCCGGCAAAAGTGTGCTTAATAGCCTCGTTCATAGGGCGTAGCGCGGATAATTTTCGAGGCTCCACTGCAGATTCAATGTAAAATCATCACGTGCACCACTCCGTTTCCTATCCCTCTCTCTTCAATCTATGGTTCCATACACCTATATTCAACTACAGACCAATCAGTTTAACATCAATTGCTGTCAAAACACCAGAAATAATTATTCACATGCACATGCAAGGCTATTATTATACAACTATCTATACTGCAACATGGTTTTCAGACTTCGCCACAACTGCTCTACAAACCATTGATGACTTATCAAAGAGTATCAATGACACCATGCACCTCCACTCATGCTATCTTTTTGCTAAATTGACACAGTTCTCACTTTGGTCTACTTCTGAAACTTGAAAGCTATGGTAACATATACATGGCGACTTGCTGAGGTGGTTCAGGCCTTCCTATAATCAAGATTTCATTAGGAAGAGTACGCAAACTCCACTTAAAACCATATAGTAGGCGTTTCTTCAGTCCTACGTC
This sequence comes from Halichondria panicea, assembly GCF_963675165.1. Lineage (NCBI taxonomy): Eukaryota > Metazoa > Porifera > Demospongiae > Suberitida > Halichondriidae > Halichondria > Halichondria panicea. Next base: position 4,416,973 of record NC_087381.1, on the reverse strand, counting down.
ACAACTACATGCTGTTGTATAAACTGTGAAAGTGTGTAAACTGTGAATAATGAAAGCACCGCGGGTGCTGATGCCTCGGTGGAGGTGCCAAAGCTACGTACATAACATAAAACTACTAGCTAGCTTTTATACACACATTGATTATAATTATCATGATGATCTAATTTTGCTGCATTGTACATGTAATCGCAGGAAACTCAAATAGTGGGTAATAATCGACCGTGATTGTTATTAAAAACGATCGATGCCAAAAGTTCAAGTCTAAAACTAATGGCTGCAAGTCAGCAGAGCCTTGCAGCTCTCTTCTCACTCTTGAAGCTACCAATAGCTAGCGTTCTAGTGCAGAGCTAACTACTAAGTACAGTAGCAACATTCGGTGAACAAGTTTTGCTACGGACTCTTCTGAAAAGGCTGCAATGGCATTCCAAGTAAGCAAAACTAGGCATAACTCGAGAACGAAGCTTTATTTTGCAAATCCACGAATTAAAATCCAAGAAAACATGACTAGAAGCCTATAGAAACTCTTACTTGCACTTCATTGATCCTTGTGCAGCTGTAGCAGTCTACACACACAGACACACAAACACACTACCGTATACCTCGCTTGCGCATGCGCACCGAGGCATAATGAATAATGATGATTATGCTGCGCAGAATTGCATGTTACCTCAGCTCAGGAGTTGTTTTGTTCCACTGAACACTGCACTAGCACTAGCTCTCTGCACTGTAAATAGCTAGTGAGTTAACTATCACTATGTTGTCTATAAAGACCCCAAGAAGACCTAGACCCACACTTGGCAGGTCACCACCATTCAGACGGATTTATAATAGATCTAGTGGATACTTGTCTTTTTCTACGAGAGACATATTGGCATCTACTCCTAGGAGTAAAAGACATAAGAAAAGTGCTGAAACTGATGCGCAGGCCACAGCCACAGGTGAACTTAATACTGAGCAGTACAGTACTCATTTAATATTAAATGCTGTAGATACAGCCGACATGTCTACTCAGACTGACACTGCTGCGCTGAGAGCTATCCTAGTTACAACTCTGCCTGGACACCACTTTTAAATGCTTTGAAACAGTCCCCAACTGTAAAGCATCGATTGCTCGACAACGGCTCGAGCACCCTTCAGTGGCTGGAAATTACTCCTTCGATGTGTACTTATGTCAAAGCTGTTGGGCCTGTTGATGCTGTTAGGATCGTTGTGTCGAGTACCTTGGTGTACCAGGTAGATGTCCTTTTTCCTGTATTACGAAATGTGGAGAGATTAAAGGGTAAAATGTTTCTGCTAGCTATACCATTCCTATATTAAACTTGTTCATCATTATAATAGGCTTAATCGATCCACATCTAAACATGTCCGAAGTTATTGGATTGATTGATGGAAGCTCAAATTTCCAGCTTTGCCCTGGCCTTCTTCATGATTGGTATGAGAGAAAGTGTGATACGGCAGGGTTTCGTCAAAAAGACATCAGAAGTTTTGAAATTCCTCGCAAACGATATGACTTTCCTTGCTCAATTGGACAGTGCCTAATTGGCATGACACACACTTTGCTATTGCCAGCCATTCACATGTCCACAATATAAGTAGTCACAATATCTTCAATGCATTGCTCTTGTGCATAGACAGCCATTGACCGAATGTAGTCAAACCACTGAATTTGTAGGTTAATGTAAGCATCTTTTCCTTTCAGGTTCTTGTACAAAGTGCAGTACTTATTTGATAGACTTTGAATCAGGTTTATCAACGTCTCTTTGCATTCTCCTTTAATAACCTCGAGAAAAACTTTCCTATCTGGATACAATTCCAATTGAGGAAGAGCACTAATACTTGCAATGATGGTCTCACCAAGTTGTACATAATCACAGCCTGTTGCAACTTCATCAGCAACACTTTCTTTGACCTTCTTGGAGATTTTTTTGGACATGACTGTATATAGCTATAGCTATTGGGAGTTTCAGTAATTTCTTTGCAGTATGTACACTGAGTCAGAGTTCATTACAGTACAGCTGAGTCATGTTGCATGATGCATGTGGTGAGAGTAGTATCAACATTGTTATTGTAACACCTTGTATCTCAAGTGGTTGTGGTTACAGTATAGAGTATTTGTGACGTATAGGAGTGGAAGAATGCTTTTTGTGCACAGTCTATTGGAGTTGCGTACTCCTCCTAATTTTTTTTTTTTTTTTTTTTAATAAACATGTAATGAATGAGTGACTGAGGCTGAAATATAGATATGGCAGGGTAATGTGAAGCTATAATATTATTATTATTCAGAGTTTAGACAGAGAGGTTGGAGTCCGCAATGGTGAGGTCCACGGAAGCAGCTAGATGGCCGTTGAAGGATGACTTCGAAGATCTGGCGCCTCTCAGACACATGATGGAGGATCTGAGTAGAGAGAAAGATATTCTACATCTTAGCCAGCCAATGGTGGTGCTGTATGATTGCTTCCATTTGTCTGAGAGCATGCTGGCCAGGCGTTTGTAGAAGGCTCCAGCTGCTGGGCCAAGGCCACCTGTGGTAGCGAAGACCAGGGGGGTAAAAGAGGAGTGCTCCACTTCTCTTATACGTTGTTCATAGTGCCTCTTTTTCAGGTTCTCATGGTGGCGATAAGATGCGGTTAGAGAGGAGTGTCTGTTCGAGGGAGCAAATGGGTTAAAAACCCTAACGTCAAAGAACGCTCTCTCGAAAGAACTTCCCCAAAAACCATTAGCCACTACATCAAGACGGGCACCGTTCTGTCGATTTGCGGTGGTTCTGTTGAATGTTTCGCTTGTGATGGGTTGTAGAGACGGTTCAGTGGCCACTCCATGGCAAGTTTCTTTTAAAAGCGATGCTGTGATGTCTCTCAGCTTGTTGTGTCTAATTGAGGGGAATCCTCCTCTAGGGCACGAGAGGGCATGTTGCACTGAAAAAGAATGGCCACACACACAGTTTGTGGGGATCTGCGATGGGGGCCAGCCATACCGAAGGGCAATGGCATCACGGAATGCTGTTTTGTGGAGTGCGAATCCGTGCTCTTCTAGCGGTAAAGCAGTGAGCCAGCTGGAGGCACCTTTTTCTCTTGCAAGGTCTGTTGCTAATTGCATTGGTGGTGTGAGAGACTCTTGTATCTCATTAGCCACCTGCAGTCCTGTACTTCTTCTTGTTTCTTTTATTTTGTTCTTCGTGTTGATTTGGTGTACGAGGACTTCTTAGGGGTAATTTTTGTTTTGCGAAGCTATTAAGTCAACGAGAGGTTTTGTCACCTGTTGTGATGATGTGTATTGTTCGACTGCCAACGACGCCGGGTTTCCTATATTTAAACCTCCTAGGCGAGCAGGGAGGGCAAATAGACTCCTCTCGAGATCATTGGGTGCGTCTCTGCCTGTAAGTTTTGGGAGCAAGGTGGTTCGAATGGAGTTCTCAAGGGGAAGCAGTAGTTGGTCAATATCTGGGGTAGTTCTTGAGAGGTAGGCCCATTTACTTGCAAGGCCATGAGTGATAGCACCATAGGCTGCGTGCGGTTGGCTGTCTGCTATTTCCGACAGTTTTTCAATTTCCGCTATCCAGTGTGTTACTTTTCCTGTTACAAAATCAGATATGAACTCCTGTTTGCCAATTGGGGAACCAAGCACTGGTCTTCCTTCCGTGGTGATGTTGACCTCAGAATCTCCAAATATCTGAGAGGCTGTGGAGAGGGAGCCATCTTTAGTGACTAGCCACGTTTTCTTGGGGTTAACAAAGTAACCAAAAGATGGACCAAGTTTTGTCAAGTTGTCCCACCATTTCTTCAGGTCTGAAATTTTGCCTGCAGCAGTGGCATCATCAGCATACCATATCTGTTTTAGGTCGGGTGTGTCTGTGGACAATCTGTCGATCAGGGGTTTTGTTGCTAGAGCATAAAAGGGCATTGCTAAAGGATCTCCTTGTGTGGTGCCCTCTTGGGACAGCAGGGTGTTGGCTCCTAAAAAGAGATCTGTGCTTTCTCTGTAGATGTTAATTAGAGCGGTGGAGAAGGGGGGGCAAAGAGTTTGAATGTTCATTAGGCCATTGGCTCTATTCAAGTTGTTAAACGCATTGCTGGCGTCTACCAGTAGAAGGGCTTCTGTACTCTCATTATTAAAGATACTTCTGGCCGAATGCACGGCTGCTTTGATACCTGCTATCTGACCACCACAGAGCTGGTGCGATCCAGCAGCATCTTGAATGTCTCCTTTGATTACGAATAGAATGGCTTTAGACACTATTCTTCTTGCCACTTCACAGACACCTATAGGGCGTACACCAGGGTTTTTGTTCAGGACTATGAGCCTGCAGGCTAGGAAAGGAGCCAAGATTGTCGGATCAATAAACTGTGTGCAAATCCTGCGGGCTAGAAGGGCGAGTGAGTGGCATAGCTCGTCTGAGGTTTCTTTGTAGGAGCAACACATTCTTTTCCATGCATGGGCGTTTAAACCTGATGGGCCTGCAGAACCTTTTGTTTGTTTCGCAGAGTGGCGTATAAGGTCGGCATCAATACACTCGAAAATAACAGGGTCGGCGTGAGGGGGAGTATTCTCAAATGGGTACAGCGCCTCTTCTTTCAGTCCCTGAGCGATCGGATGTTTGTTCCTCAATGCCTCTGACACGGTTTCACCTGTGGGTAACACGTCCTCTTCACTCAAAGTGCCAGTAGGTTCCTGTTCTCCACTCAGCAGTTGAAATCAGGGCTCAATCATAGATTGAAAAGGAAGGGGATTGGAAACGAAAATTTTTGCGTGAAACACTCCGCGTTATAGGGCGTGGCTAAAACTACAAAGGGATTATTTTATAGTCAGCATGCTCATTACCTGTCTTGGCTGCCATACAATGTGCTGTACATAGAGCTAGAAATGGTGAAATTGATCACTTTTAATGTTGAATATTCTAAAAAGTAAAGAGAATATAGCTCTAAAAGGTCGACTAAGCAACGCAACCACTATCACTAAACAAATACATGCTATAAAAGAAGGAATAGCCCTTACTATGAAGTCGTGAGAGGTCAAGGCCCGTGGTGTGTCTAAAAGTATACTAAAGCAGTTTGAAGGACTATACTGCAAACGTTTATGAACAGTAAAGCTTATCCATGGCATGAAACCATTCTATATAGCACTTAGATACATAATAACCAAGTCAAGCAATGTCTTTTGCTGTTTAGGCTTCGCAGCAGGGAAAGAGAAAAGTTGACATGGAGTAATTCAAGCTATACTCAACAAAAACTAAAAACAGAGTAAAGACAGCGGACTTAGACAAGTTAGAGCTTGTCAGTGGTGTAAACTTACTTCTCTAGAGTAACCTCCCAGCCTCTGAGTGATCGCTAGTGGATAGGAGAGCTAGAAACAGTTGAAATACAACCAGAGTACGGTCAAAACAAAAATAATCGCGATCGCGAAATCATAACGCGGAGTGTTTCATCCCCTTCCTTTTCAATCTATGGCTCAATCTCGCCTCGATCCCAGGCCGAGTTTTCGCTTTTATAACGGTTAGGCAAACAACTAGGCCTGGTACTAGTTGTCTGCGCATGCGTCAAATTTTCATTGTATTTGTGGTCGGCAAAGATATTTAATAAATCAATAATCGAAATTTGTACACAGAAAATGCACAGAGTGAGTACACAAAAGATGCACATAGGGAGCTGCTTCACAAGGGCCTAGGGAGTTGCCAGTTGTGCTGCAGCACGATTACAGTGACCCAGGGCAACTTCAAGATGATTGAATGCCTTCAAATTACGTTTCAACGATTTAGCAGGCTGCTGGACTTCTCTGATTCTAGGCCCCAACTCGTAACTCAGTTAAACTTTGTTTGAGAAAACGTAGATTCTCTTGATGCCTCTGAGCTACCCAGCAACACTCGAACGAGCAGGTCATACTCCAGTCCTGTAAGTATAGGACAATATTAAAGAAACCAAACACGGTTAAACCCTTACCTTAAACTGTCCAGTCTCGTCCGTTAGTATAGCCAAGAGGAACAATGTTGGGATAGCTGGATAGTAGCCATTGCTCCTGTACAGAGAAGTAGACATTCAAAATACATGTAGATCTATACATATTAAATTTCTCGTATTAACAGGTTAGTGTCATTGTCGACGAGCTGATGATGGCAGCACCAAGTTCTCTAGCTCACACTCTTCACTTGATCCACCATATTAATGATGATACTATAGTCTACCTAGATCTTTAATACCAAACATGAACAGGGCCCACACAAAAATATCTGACCTTAACAAGCTTGACAAAGTTTTATACCTCTTCCCTTGTTGTTCAGTCTTCAGAATAATGTTTTTTAAGCTTCAGAGAAGAGAGAAGCTTCAGCTAAGAGCCATTCCAATAATGATAAAACGGGAACTGTACACGATAGTACACGAATATAAATGTCACGAAAGTGATCCATTCGTCAGAATCTGACCAACGACTGACGCATGCGCAGACAACTAGTACCGGGCCTATATACCGTATAGCGCGAAATTTTCGAGGCACTTATATTTCGTGGATTGGCCTCTAAAAGTATTTTCGTTGCACAATGTTCGCGGAATGACTGCTTACCGGAAGCCACACCTTTAAATCTTGCACGTTATAGCAGGCAAAGAACGATTTTCGTGGACTTAATTTTCGTGTAGGATTGCTAACCCACGAAATCCACGAAAATTAAGCCCCTCGAAAATTTCGCGCTATACGGTAGTTGTTCGCCTAACCGTTATAAAAGCGAAAACTCGGTCTGGGATCGAGGCTAGGCTCAATCTAGTCTCATAAATCAGCCGCACCTTTGGTGTCAGCCTGAGCACTCTTTACGTGAAGTCATTTCACAATGGAATGTAATACGTCACTGTACAAGCTAACAAACCATAAAAATGCAACCACATCCGCTATCTCTGCTCAGCCACATCACTGCTTGCTGCTCAACCGCATGTAGAGTTTCACTATTTGCTGCCTCCTATTCAAGTCACCTGATGCTTGTGAGCAATCTCATTGGTCACGTTGGAAATCTGACGTGCTCAGATGGACACCAAAGGTGCGGCTGATTCATGAGACTAGGCTCAATCCTATATATGGCCCGGCCATACATGCACTAAATACCGTATAGCGCGAAATTTTCGAGGGGCTTAATTTTCGTGGATTTCGTGGGTTAGCAATCCACACGAAAATTAAGTCCACGAAAATCGTTCTTTACCTGCTATAACGTGCAGGATCTAAAGGCGTGGCTTCCGGTAAGCAGTCATTCCGCGAACATTGTGCAACGAAATGGCTTTTAGAGGCCAATCCACGAAATATAAGTGCCTCGAAAATTTCGCGCTATACGGTAACACATGATCCACAGCCAGACTATTAAATTTTACAGACAACTCACTATTACTGTGTATACTCTACAGAGAAGTCAGAACATGCACCCACAGTGACTCGATCCAAATTACTTCAAAGTAACCTCAACAAATTAGCTAAATGGTCTGACAGGTGGCAACTCCATGCAGTTTAATGCATGTAACCAACTTATGTGTATTTCCAACAAAAACTTGAACTATCATGCACTGGCTCAGTGTCAACTGCTACCTAGCCTCGAGACCAGGCCGATTAAAATACGTATTTTAATCGGCCTGGATTCGAGGCTAACTGCTACCTTAATGCCAACCTTAAATTAATGGGTTCAAGCCTTAATAATTGGAATTGTAAAGACCCAGCAATTGGCATAGAGAGACCAAGTCAACCAAGCGACTTGGAAATCTTAAACTTGCTGAGGCACATTATGCTAGCCAAATCAAGAGCCGCTTGAAGACTCATGCATTATACTCTCAAGTAGGTCAACAAGGTCATGTTGGCAGAGTTGAGTGCTAGAACTAGCTAAGCGGCGGAGTCAGCTCAAGATTTTGACAAGGATTTAACATTAAACAAGATAGACAAAAGTAAACAACTGACAAAACAGAGATTATACATGCACCAAAAACAAGAGAAGCGCAGGGCCTCTTTACAACAAAGAATCTATTGTTAACACAAAAAAGGAGGCTCTGCTCCACAGGAAGTAATTAACCTACTTAACATTCCTATAACAGAAACCATAGCTACAGTACAAATTAACTAAGTAAACAATGTACACATTAGTCAAGTGCACACACATACACATAATAATAACAACAGTCACATGCACCACCTGTCGCTATATACTCTGCAAGCATGCTAGGGTAAAACTGACAGATACTCATTTATATAAATAGCTGCTTACAGTCAGTGGAACGCTTTATATTTATACCCTCTATAAAATTGGCTAACTTGTGTCGTAGGCCAATCAGATCTGAATGTTCTTATCTAATCTTTGCTACATGATTTTCTAAGTTGGATAGAACATTGCCTTTAGCCAATCAGATCGCAGCTAGTACTTACGCTACTAACAAGTGCAAGCACACGCACACAACACGTACATGCACAGGGCAGAGATCAAGAGTGTTGACTACTGTATAATTTAATGGGTTTGGATATAACAGCTTCTAATTGCTTATGAACTCATCCAGACACTGCATAATGCAGATGAAGTGATCCCGTACCAGGAACAATGGAAAAAGGTCATTATAGCAACGTATACAACAATAAAAACACTAGAAGCTGTCAACGTCAACCCATTTACCCTTGTGCAGTGCTGAATGATAGTTCAGAAACCTGATCTGTTTATGGTATTTTGATCGCAGTGGACATTTGATCACTGAAAGTGCATGTTTGATATGGGCGTGTCGCTGTTACGTCTACTTTGTAGATGCTACGTACATCAATGTTTTCTTTTCCTGTTTGCATAGTGTGCAGTGACTATAATTATAATGCATGCCATATTAATATTGTTGTTGCTATATGCAGTGTCTGGATGAGCTGGATGAGTTTTAAAGCTGTGTCAGCTTGAGTGTTGTAGAGAGTTCATAAGAATTATACAATGGATTCAAACAGGTAAGAGAAACTATAGCTGCGTGCCCATTACGTTATTTTGTTTAACAAACTCTATGTGTAAGTACAGTTTATGCCGTTAAATTATGGTTGGAAAAACGTTTTTCGGTACATGGCGTGATGCAGGCACACACCTAAACCCAAACTATATAGTTATATTCAATGACATGCACTCAACATCTTCTTATAGTGACGACCTTGCTAAACAACTCTGGTTGGCTAGTCATGATGGTCATGACCAAAAAGTCCTTGAGCTGCTACAGAGAGGAGTTCCACCCAACAGTGGCTACTACACTACAAAGCATGATGGAATCACTCCACTACATAAAGCATGTTCTGACAACCATCTCGGCAGTGCAGAACTAATCATCAAGTTTGGAGCCATTGTAGCTGCTACAGATAGGGATGGCTGGACCCCCTTACACTACACATGTCTCAACAACAGTGAGACCACTGCTAAGCTCCTACTGGAGCACCGCTGTCCCACACGTGAGCCTGGGTTGATATACTTGGTAGACTGTTTGTCCAACTGACAGTATATAGATGAATTCCGTCACCTTAATTGTTGTTCTAAGTATAGGACTTACTGAATTGGGAATTATGCTACAAAAATAACACTAGTATATGATAGCGTGTCTGATATAATTTTTCCAATAGAGAGAGCAAAAATCGTATAATTATATACATCAAAAAGTTATACAACATACAAATCAATATTTCCCACCTACTACACTTTTGCCATGTAGTCTAGTGGGGCTTAACTGTCAAAAATTGGCACCTTAGGGCTACAAGGGAAAATATGGCTCATAAATTGGCACCTCAAGCATTAAATGCAGCAAAAATAAAAAATAATGGTGTCTTCGATGAGAATGCAATGTCTTGCATGAGAAACAAAATGTCATAAATGAAAACATAGAGACAGAGGGTGTATAGTCTGTGGACTAGTTCATCAACAATTCTGCTGTGTGAGGAGCTGCTTTAGAGACACTCTGGGAGAGGGCTTGGGCTCAGGCTAAGCTTTTTGCTCACTAGCACTAGTACTGACTGTACGCACTGCACTGGGCCTGATCAGCAAAGAAAAAGAAGCCATTTTTTATAATAATATAGGAATGGCTATTTTAAGCTTACCTTTGCTTGCCTACTAGCCTGGCATAGCTGAAGAGAGCTGGTCAGCCTGTCTAGAGCTAGCTTAGCCTCGAGACCAGCCGTTCGTTGGTTGCTGCGCAGTAAACGGAGGGGAGGGGCTTACTAATTGAACAGAGAGGGGGAGTGGCTCTGTATACCGTTTGCTTGGAGGGAGGGGCTGGCTGCTCATATTTATTATGCCTCGGTGCGCATGCGCAAGCGAGGTACCGTATAATTATAGAGGGTATATTTCGAGGGTATAAATGTTCGTGGTTTTCGCGGATTAGGCATGAACCGCGAATTTAATATTTCATGCATGCATGCTGCAAAAAAGGCGCTATTCCACGAAAATTAAATCCGCGAAAACCTTTCTAAAGGCACATCCGCGAAAAGTTATACCCTCGAAATATACCCACTATACGGTATACAATAGACTAGTGTGTGTGTGTGTGTGTGTGTGTGTGTGTGTGTGTGTGTGTGTGTGTGTGTGTGTGTGTGTGTGTGTGTGTGTGTGTGTGTGTGTGTGTGTGTGTGTGTGTGTGTGTGTGTGTGTGTGTGTGTGTGTGTGTGTGTGTAGACCGCTACAGGTGCTCAAGGATGAATCAAGTGCAAGTAAGAGTTTCTATAGGCTTCTAATCATGTTTACTTGGATTTTAATTCGTGGATTTGCAAAATAATGCTTCGTTCTCGAGTTATGCCTAGTTTTGCTTACTTGGAATGCCATTGCAGCCTTTTCAGAAGAGTCCGTAGCAAAACTTGTTCACCGAGTGTTACTACACTACTTAGTAGTTAGCTCTGCACTAGAACGCTAGCTATTGGTAGCTGCAAGAGTGAGCAGAGAACTGCAAGACTCTGCAGCCATTAATTTTAGACTTGGCATCAATCGTTTTTAACAACAATCATGTTGAACATTACCACTATTTGCATGCAGCAATTTAATATCATCATGATAATTATAATCAATGTGTGTATAAAATCTAGCTATTAGTAGTTTTATGTTATGTAGCTTTGGCACCTCCACCGAGGCATCAGCACCCCAGTGCTTTCATTTGTCCAGTCTGCGCAAGGCTGGTGTGGACGAGCTCTCTTTTCCTAGTTGTCTTCTTGTTTGAATAGTGTTGCTATGCGGTGGTAGTCATGCAAGTTTATATAGGCTGGATGCATAGCAACTAGCCAGCCAATCAGATGGGACATAATTATATCAATTAATGCACAGTGCCTCGGGTTTATGACAGTAAACAACGCCCTCGTGGTTGGGAGGTTTACTGTCATAACCCCTCAGTCTACACTGTACATTAACTAATACTTAATTCTTGTTTTCCTTATTTGAAATCCCTCCATGCACTTCATTGATTCTTGAACTTGAACTAATATCTTGAACTAAAATTATTGTCAACAACATGGTAAACTTAATTCTAGTGATGTCCTAGCCTCGTTTTCAGGCCAATTTTTCTCGGAAAGGAGAAAAAATATAGCGTTATCAAATGTGCATGTAAATAACGTTGTAACAAATTGAAGTGCGGCTCAGATTGACGATCGAGCGGCTCTCCCTCGCTTGCATGTTTCCACGCTCTTTGATGCTTCCTTAGTAAATAATTATTGCAACTCTCCACTTATGATATTTATAAATCTGGGTTATCAGTATGCTCAGCTCCTATTATGTTCTTTCCCAACCATGAAGATATCAAAGACAACATGGGGCAGACTGCTGATGATTTGGCCAGAAGTGAAGAGTACTCTCGTTTGGCTATCTGTATCGAGAGCTTCCGGCCTGGATATAGTGGTAAGTTGGCCATCAACAGCTGTATGTACACAGACAGTAGTCAGTGTAGGATCTTAGAGTATATACATGCAGTACACAGATATATATAGTGTAGCTTCGATCCCAGGCCGATCTGTCTCCAATTGAACGCTAGGTCACCTCCTCGCGACCTATAGCGTTCAATTGGAGACGGATCGGCATGGGATCGAGACTACAGAGATAGTGTTGATAGAGCTAGAAACGAACTGCTGGAGATTTCCGAGTTGGAAGAGCTAGGTATCATACAAATTGAGATTAGACACAAACTATTAATTCTTGATAACAAACAAGCTTCTTATATATTTTAATTATGGACTGTGCCGTGACGATATCAAAATGATACATAGCTGTATACTGACCATGCAACTCGCTATTAGGTATATATATATATACAGTGCAATCATGCATCAGACGTATATTATCTGGACAATAACAATGCCACTACAGTTGTCTCTTTTGGCTTCTAAATCATATAGCTCTCTTGTGTCCCTATTATGTAGATCCTCTGTCCTCCTACCCAACACTGGAACAGCTGATGCAGCTGGATTGTGACCAATGGCTTCAACTTGGTGTTCACTTGGGATTGGACAATGACCAACTGGAATGCATAGAGAAGAGCCAACATCCCACAGCAGCAACTCTCCGGGCAGCCAAAGTCAAGAATATTGACATGCAGTGGAAGGATGTTGTGGAAGCTCTAGTGAGCATTGGAGAGTACAAGTTGGCAGACTGTGTTTGCAATCAGCAAGGTTAGCAATGACTGGTCATGGTTACATGTATAGCGAAACTGATGTTGTATTGCCACCCTCTTATGCCACCACTAACATATGCTGCGAGCTTTGTGCAATTAGAAGCCTTGCCATTACTTGTTTTATTACTTGTGTTATTAATCTCATATTGCACTCTTAACCTATTACCGTATTACTAGAATATTTTGCGGGTGAGAAACCTTTGCAAATGAGCCAAATCAGCAGAAAGTTTGTCCCTTTGCGATCTAACTATTGTGTTCTGGCAAGGATTGTGTGTATTTACTAGTAATAATTTAGGTTTTGCTGATTTTATTGATGCGAATTGATCAACCCTCGCAAAATTCGCAAATGTTTGATGCTCGCAAAACATTCCAGTAATACGGTACTATACTAATGGTTTACATGTACTGCATGTATACAGTCATGTTATTATCTTATACTTAATGTTCTAATGATATATACCAGCTGTAGAGGAAGGTGATAGTACTCTGTCAGCTAGTGTGTGCATTCTATGGTTGGCTGGACTGTGTCAAGTGTCTTGTGGAAACTGTGGGCCTCAATCCAAAAGGTAGGATAACACTAATTATCACTCCTATAACTAGACCAGCTCTACTTCTCTGAGCTCTGCACATGCACTATACTGTTACTTATCGAGCATCAGCCATTAATATATATCCGTTTTGGGTGATGCATGATTGCTGCCCAATACTGACAGTTCATTGGTGTTTGCAGGCACAGTCAACAAGGCTGGTGACACCCCACTCTCTCAGGCGTACAAAAACAGACACTTGGAAACTATCAAATATCTTGCTCAAAAACATCAGTGTGACCCAAAATGTGTGTGTAGCTACTAACTTTGACAATTGTTTTAGCGTCCATGATTTGCTTGTTGTATGTACAGTTACAGTGAATAAGGCTGGAGACACCCCTCTCTCCCTTGAGTGTTCCCGTGGTAACCTGGAGATGGTCAAGGCTCTCACCAACAAGCATGTTGACCTAAACAGTAAGTATTGCATTGATGCATGGTGGTATTCTGCAGAGTCAGTCAACATTGGTGGAACTGGTGGCACCTCACTCTCTCTCTAGTTTCCTTTTCTCGTCCCCTTTGCCTCTAGCTAGCTGTCCTTTTACATTCGACTCTCTATGGTATCCATAGTGCATATTTTAAAGCCAATATATATAGTGACAGTATAAAGATTTGCTTCATAGATTGTAACAGAGAAGAGCTTGTCGATACGAACGAACAAACGGTACGAAGATGGATTTGGTCAGCATATCCACTCTACAGTTTACAGTATTGGGAGTTCGCTCACTCACCCGAATAACTATATAATTATGCTAATCGAGCCATGAATCCCCATTACCTCCGAAAATCCTACAATCTGATTGTGCTGCACTTGCACTCTCCTCAGTGCAGCAGTACAAATCTTTGATAGGTAACCCCCGGCCGTCCATCCATCAGAAGGTTTTTCCTTTCCCTGAGCCTCCTATATACATCATAATAGACCAACCTACTTCTTGTTAGTCTGACTTTAGTGGACGGTCACTGATGACTGTAGCTCAATATTAATGTTATTTTGTGTTCACAGGCTCAGTCAACAAGGCTGGTGACACCCCATTCTCTCTGGCTTGTGCCATTGGTCACTTGGACACAGTTAATTACCTTGTAAACAAGCAGAATTGTGATCCTAGAAGTAAGTTTACGCAACATTTGAAAAAGTTTACCCAACATGTAAAAATAACTTTTGCCACATGGATCTACTAATATCATTATTCTTTGGTGTATGCATGTGCTTTCCACTTCTTACTTATAATTAGCTCCGCTATACAGACCTAGTACCAACAATCCTTTTGATTGTGATGTTATACCAACAATTCATTGCATGATTATAGTGTATATACACAGGCCCATGTAACAAGGCTGGTGACACCCCTCTCATTCTGGCTTGTGCCAACGACCACTTGGATACAGCCAAATACCTTGCAAATGAGCATACTTGCGATCCTAGAAGTAAGTTAATCATTGCATTATAAGTACTATTATCTCAGACCCACTAATTTGCATGGCTTCTATTTCTCTTGAATGTACACAAGCATATCTAGAGTTTAATTTCTAACACGCTTGCAATGCAATGTGACAAATTGCTACGATTGGCCGGGGGAAGCACCAAAACGAGCCGTACGTCAATCCGTCACAGCGCCAGGAAATGCAAACATACCTTATTTTAACAACTGATTTTACAATTCAAAGATTTTATGTACTTAATAATTATAAACATTTCTGTTCTAAGTGTCCTGCATGCATGTGTACTGTTCTAAGTGTGAAGGTGAGGCTCACATGCACTTAAAACAGAAAACTTGTTATGCTTACTTGGAAGGGGAGCTGATACGCGTGTGGCACATAATAAAATGTGTCCTAGCTTAATAATTATTAACCATTAACATGCTGAATGATTTTCGCTAGAATAACAATCTCTGCTACCTCGCCCGACTCACGTGCTAATTTCTGCAACAAGCTCTCACCCACTGACCTCAATTTTGGCCCCTTTTTTTCCTTGGTAATCCAACCGTTACCCAGCCACGCCCAATACCCTTGTGAAACCCCTCCCCTTTCCCAAATAATGGCCGGAATGTGCAGGGGTCTTGACGGCCTTAAAGTACTCTTGGAGCTGGAGGACGACATGCACTTCTATATATCAGAACAGGAAGTAGCTGGTACCAAAATGTAGCGTACACCTTCAGCTATACCCGCCAAATGATGTATCGGGGTGCTGAAACCTTAAAAGTGCCAAACAAGGTAAGGGCCCCTCTTAAGAACCCCCATACACATTTAGGTGAGGGGGTGCGCCACAACACGGGCAAACAATTATGCTTTTTTTATCACTGATATACATGCGTTGATTTTAGTAACTTTGTACGCTCTCTTTGTAACATTTCTGATGGGTACGTGTCAAAGCGTCAACAGCAGGTAAAGGGGGATCTGTGGTTTGTCCTCCAATAAACATGCTCTTCTGATGCAATCTAAACAGGTGTGTTTCTCTGGATTCCATTGAGTTTGGGAAAATTGACAGCATAATTATAAGTATTGCATGATTGTAATCCAGCTAGTGCAGTGGTGCATCCACCAAAATAAAGGGGGGCTGTAGCCCCTGGAGCCCCCTTGTTCCTACGCCACTGATTAGAACATAATTATTCGCATGCACGCATCTAAACAGAACGCTCTATAATTATGTTGGAACATCGACTAATATATAGCTATTTGTCCAGGTTCAGTCAACAAAGCTGGTGACACCCCACTCTCTCTAGCCTGTGCCAATGGTCACTTGGAAACAGCCAAGTACCTTGTGAAAGAGTATCATTGTGATCCTAAAAGTAGGCACTGCATATGGCCCATCAATTGTTCCATCTGTTGTACATTTACAGGTACAGTCAACAAGGCTGGTGACACCCCACTCTCTCAGGCCTACAAAGGTGGACACTGCGAAGTGGTCAAGTATCTCGCCATCACTCATCACTGTGATACAATGAGTAAATCCCATTTAGTTAATGAACAGCCATGCATGCACTGTTAAAGATATGCGTACATGTTTCTGAAAAGTTGCCGTTAATTAAAGTGTTCCTGTATAGCACCTCATTTCCTGCGTATAATTATAACAAATAGTGCTTATACCATATATACCCATTGCAAAGACGACAGTACAGTGTATGAAATACCACAGGCATTCTATATACTGCTGCCCACAATTTGCTTGTATCCACAGTTGCAATGAATGTGGTTGGAGACACTCCTCTCTCCCTTGAGTGTTCCCGTGGTAACCTGAAGATGGTCCAGGCTCTCATCAACAAGAATGTTGATCCAAAAAGTAAGTAAAACTAGAGTACTGAAGTGCAATTACCCTCGGTGTTAATTTGAGGGATAGTGAGTCAAAGCCGCGTGTACGTCTAGGCCAACGTGCGTTTGAGCTTTTTAACTTCTTAGTTTTTATTCGACAACATCTAGGCCAACGTGCGTTTGAGCTTTTTAACTTCTTAGCTTTTATTCAACAACGATCGAAGCTTTAACATCAAATTTAATAAACTACTACCTTGTTGTGTTGAAGCTATCCATGGTACAAACACAGTGCTATCGCATCCAGGTGAGTAAACTCAGAATACACAGAACGACAGACAGACAGACAGGCTGACTGAGGGAATGCTAAAAGCATTGTGTGGGGCGAGCCTTAGAGCAAAGTTATTGTTGAAAAGGATCTGCTCTCTTTGATCCGTCATTTTATTAGTTTCTGACGTTCCCATGGCCCAATCCCTTTGCAATGCCAACCTCTCCTCTCTTGTATCGGTTTCATACTGTACCTACTTGTCGCTTCACTTTAATTGTATGTACGAATTTAACTGCCATTGTCACGCTAAAAGTTTGACAGACAGACTTGCAGATATCCAGTTGCTGAGCCCCTCTACTACTCACTACTATGAGACGAGCCTCAGGGCTAGCCCCAATAACCCGTGGTGCCGCGCCGCACCTCAGGTTTTATGAGTGCTATTACACTGTTTGTTGATGATGGTATTCTACATGCAGAGTCAGTCAACAAGGCTGGTGACACCCCACTCTTGCTGGCCTGTGCCAATGGCCACTTGGATACAGTCAAGTACCTTGTGAATAAGCATCACTGTGATCCTAGAAGTAGGCATTGCATGAATTTCATCACCTCAGTACACATGTGAACGGAAATGCATAAACAGGTGGAGTAAGCACGGCTGGTGACACCGCACTCTCTCTGGCATACAAAGGTGGACACTGGGAAGTGGTCAAATACCTCGCCATCACTCATCACTGTGACACAACAAGTAAATCTCGTTTAACTTGTTAGTTTTATTACACTGCATGTATTTGGTGTTAATGCAGTCGGCCGCTTTAAATGTGAAAGTCCTATTTCTGGTTTTATAGCAGGCGCTATCATTTTTCCTTAAAGTGACATCATTATTGTGAAACAAACCATTGTATGATGCAATAAAGCCACAACACACAATATAGGCAGCAACTAAAATTCAATGCGGGCGGAAGACCTGAAACATGAATATCATGAACAGTGGTTTTACGCGTTGACAATTGCATAGCATGCACGATACACAGTATAAAATTCTAGAAAACTAATAGTGCCCACAATTAGCTTGTATCTATAGTTGCAGTGAATGAGGCTGGAGACACCCCTCTCTCCCTTGAGTGTTCCCGTGGTAATCTGGAGATGATCAAGGCTCTCATCAACAAGTATGTTGATCCAGAAAGTAAGTGTTTTATCATTGCTGTTATACACGTGTTTATTGATGATGTTTTTCCACAGAGCCAGTCAACAAGGCTGGTGACACCCCACTCACTCTGGCCTACAACTCTTTGCAATTGAATACAGTCCAGTATTTCGCCATCACTCATCACTGTGATACAAAAAGTAAAATCCAATTTCATTTTTAACCTGTTGGTTCTATATTCCATATGCATTCTGTTCAATAACATAGCCTAGCTATAGCACGATAATGATGTATGTGAAATAATTGCATAGTAGCATAAGGAGGATAAAAAGCCCCTCTCTCCGTCAAGATACTGGATAAAGTTGTAATTATTGTTATTTATCTGTATTGCTTGTTGTGAATGTTGAGAATAGCAGCGGTGGGCTTAATTGTAAAGAGGTGTATCTCTGCTGCTAGTGTTGACTGACCTATAACAATACTGATAATTAAGTTATTAATCGATCTTTGCTATTGCAGTGTGTAGCCAAGTAACCAATAACATGATGTATAAATGTCGTTTACCATTATTAGCGCTGTATTTTGACTATTCATTCTACGTAATCCCGACCCGTCATAAAGCTTAATCTGTATTCTTAGGTGTCCTCTTACTAGCAGTGAAGAAAAATCAAAAATCAGTGTTGAAGTTTTTACTGGTAGAGTGCCACAGCAATCCAAATGTGACCGACAAAGAAGGCAAGTCACCTCTCGATTTGGCCAATGACCCTAAGATTATAAAGCTCCTCTTGAAACACGGAGCCAAGGCTGCCAATGTCTACAAAAAACACAGCAAGCTCATTGGAAAACTTTCTTCTGAGCAACCTCCACACCTTCCTCTGTTTGTGCTCCTCACTGGTGATGGTGGCGTGGGAAAGAGTACTCTGTTGAAGTCCATTCTGAGCTCAAAAGGTTTTCTGGCTAAATTGCAGAAGGCAAGACCCGTAGATGGTGTTGATGCGAGGACAGTTGGAATCATACCGTACGATGTATACACCAAAGAGTTCGGGAGAATCGTTTACTTCGATTTCGCTGGTCAGAAAGAGTTTTACACGAGCCACTGTGCCATTCTGGAGAATGCTGTTCAAACCTCACCACCCATCATTATCCTCTGTGCCAAGCTTGTAGAAAGTGAGCAGGCGATTATTGATTCCACAAATCGTTGGTTGACCCTTGTTCAAAACCAGTGCACCAATCTGAAAAGCAAAGCACATGTGATAGTAATTGGTAGCCATGCTGACCAAGTGAAGAAAATGGGAGAAGATCCACAAGCCAAAGAGGGTATTTTTGCCCCTATTATCAAGCCAAGTTCGAGTTCAAAGAGTTCATTCCAATGGATTGTCGCTTTGCTGATTCGGATGACATGAAAAAGGCGAGAAAACAGATCCAGAAAAGCTCCGCTATTCTCCGCTCTCCAGAAACCATCAGCCTAAATGCTCACACCTTCTACATCTACCTTGCTGAAACCTTCAAAGATGACCTTGCTTTGTCGTTGGGAAATGTCTACGCAAGAATTAAGAGCAATCTTCACAGGCCTCTGTCAGAACGCAGGCAAAATATTCTCTCCTTCATTCCCAGCACCATCCCTCACCTTGTACAGATCTGTGACCAGCTGCATAAAAGTGGTCTCCTATTGTTTCTCTGCAATGATACCTCTCCAGAGAAGTCTTTCTTAGTGATTGATCAAACAGCACTTCTGTCCAAAGTCACTGGGACCGTGTTTGCTCCTGAAAATTTCCGTCAACACTGCAAGCTCGCATCAAGCACTGGAGTGGTGTCTTTGTCGAAATTTAGTGAAGCATTTGATGGCTTTGACATAGAGATGCTGATTGCTTTCATGTCCCATTTAGAGTTGTGTTTCGAAATCATAGATAAGCAAGTCTTGGATTTCATTTCAAAGGAGATTGCTTCCACTGCCACAGATGCTTCAGTTCCCGAGTCTGAAAATCGATACATCTTCTTTCCAGGGCTGATTCGAATCGAAACTCCAGAGCAAGTGTGGGAAGAAGCTCAAGGCATCAAGTACCACTTTGGCTGGATACTCAAAACCTCTCAAGACACACAGTTTTTCGATTCTCGCTGCTTTCAAGTCCTCATTCTGAGAGTAGTATTCACGTTCGGCCTTGCCCCGGCTAGCAAAATATCGCTCAATGTCCCTTCCCTGCAGAAATTCTGCTCTGTGTGGAAGAGTGGAATATGCTGGTGTGACGATGACGGGATCACCACACACCTTGAGCTTGCTGAGAATGGCCAATCTCTTGCTCTCAAAATGTACACTAACACAGTTCGACCTGAAGGTCTGATTCTTCGCTGCAGAATTGTCAGTAAAATCCGTGAGACTGTTGAAAGTTTTAGCCAATTTGAAAATTTGAATGTGATTGAATCGGTGATTGATCCAAATTATGTTGCCAAAAATCCTTTGAAAAGCCCCCCCTGGTAAATATAAAAGATATTGCAGCAGCTGTATCCTCTAACAAAAAAATGATTAGATCAACACGTCAGTTTGCCCTATCCTTGGAGCACCTCTTAAAGTTTGAGCCGTACGCTGGCCTGGATCCAACCATTATACAATGTATCCACAGTGAGAAAAATGTCAAGAAAGACATAGTAATTTCCAGTGGTTTCATTTCCTATTTTGCCGATCAGGTTGCCGACCCCGACATTGAAGATCGAGATCAAGTATTTCGAAACAGTCGCATGTACAGAAGAATCCTGAGCCATTCGAATGTCAAAGTTCATTCAAGCAGTCCTAAACAGGAGGTGGTCCAGGCTCTTGAGACGTGGAGAGATGAGACTGAGGGAACTTACAGCTGTCTAAGGGAGACCCTCAACAAGTACAGCGTTTTCTCGGGGAGAAACCCTCTGGTAAGTTGTCAATAATTATTAATCCCTGTTGTGCATTTTTACGTGCATGTACGTGTGTTTTACATATTTACACGCTATAATTTTGTCACAGGACCTAGCTGGTGTGGCTCATGATGATATTGATCCCTCTGTGTTTAGTATGGTGAGTCGTCTATCTAATTTACCTTTCTCTGACATAATTATTATTACCCCTTGGGCCCCACTTTAAATGCATGCTTGCTTTATTAATTAGATAATGTGTATACGTACTCTAAAATCAGCGTTTTACGGTTTACTCCTGACCAGAGGTTGCATGGCTATATAGTATTATGCTTATGTACATGCATATAGGATCCAGGGACTAGCCTCCATGAGTTAATGGTGAAGCATGGAGTCACTGACGAGCAATTGGATCGAGAGATTGAACAGGACGACCTTGCTCTATTAGCTATGCACTTTGATGATGTGGAGCTATACCTCAACCCACTGAAGTTAACTGACAATGAACAGGTTGACGTGAGGCGAGATACTTATTTAAGTAGAAGCAATCAAGTGGCAGTGATCAACTGTTTGTCAATCTGGAGAGGTCATGAGCCCAGTGAAGCAACATTCAGAACACTGATTAGGATCTTATTGGAACTGGGTAAGGACGGGATTGCTACCAAGATCTGTCAGTACTTGAAAGAAAAGGTAAATTTAACTTTCACTGGGTGCACAGAATAAATTATGTATTGCATGTGTTAATATTTTTTCTTGTTATTAAACATGCAAGCATGGCTGTATAAAATATATAATTGATTGTAGTTACTACCTCGAGCATTGTTACTTTCTTTACATGCAGGCTGTGAATGCTGCGAGTGACTGACTGTATGTATAGGACTGTAGGTCTTACTAAATTGAACACAATAGACATTGTTGTTTGATCATTGTGTGTGTGCTTTTTTATAATAATATCAGGCTACTTGTTCATGTAGATCTACTCCTGATAATAATATATCTAGCTCTTGTGTTAAGGATTTCTTTACCCAATCAATTTTGCCTTAATTTCTACACTGCCTGTTCTCATTGCTCAGGCAAAAAGTCATCAACTGAGGCTAGAAAACTTTGGTATACGTGAGAACAGAGCCTGTATGTGTGTGGGTGGATTGGTGAGTGTACAATGTCTTACAACGTCTTACACTTCACTGTACAGTCATTCATCCCTGGAACAATCAGAAACAGCTAATAAGAAGCCTATTTAGGACTGGGCCTCAATCTGGAGTGAAGCCAGCTGGCTGTCAGTATAACTTCAAAGCCATGCACCTAACTAAATCCATGTCCCAAGCTATATGCAGTCGTAAGAGTATAGGGTAGTTCGAACGAGTCGATCCTTATCAAACACATGTAAAACTACGCTAGTGTCTGTTGTTTGTGCGGCAGAGATAAGATGGGAGGAAGTAAAGACCGAGTACCTCAATAAGAGATATATACATGCACCCACTTAGAACACGAAAAATAAAAATATCATTGGTTAGTGAAATTATGGGTTATTATTGGGCTGTCAACCTATTAAAAGTCTTAACAATAAACACTAGCTCATATTGGATGTCAAAGTCCGAGATGGGAGATTGTAGCAAACATAACATGATGGATTATTTAAAGGATCAACCAACTGGCGTCAGAATTTTTCCCCACACACACATAAGCAACTTTTATACTACTGTAGTGTATATACACATGCACGACAACCCATGCAGTATTAAAGTGGTTATAATTAGGAAAATTCTTTCCAAAAACTATAACGCCTGACCTGACACTAGGCCCTGATAAATTATGCTCGGAATAATTTTAGTATAATAGGTGTAAGGCATAAATGTCTATTTTTGGTAAAGATCCTTACATTAAGTTTTGCATAACGATGTTCTCATGGCAAAAAATGGCTGAAGAGATTATGGATCAATTCAAAACCTTAAGATGAATGAGTCTGTTGTAATGTCACATCTTTCTGGAATTTTTACGAGAATAATCGGATTTTTTATGAGAATAATATTTAGCCTCGGTCCCAGGCCGATTTTTTTTTAATAGAACGAAGTTGAAAAATACGTGGTATTGATTGTATCTGGGCGTGGCAGGAACCGGAAACAAAAGCAGTGATTCTTTACATTTTGTTTCGCTTTTTTCTGTAATACTAAAGGTGTACGTAGAGGCATTTTACTCCCGTAAAAAGTTACAGTAATTTAGCTCCGTGTCATGTTCTCAATTTATAGCTAGCTAGCTGGCATGCAACTCGTTGTCTTGTTTGAAGCAAGATGGCCTCACTCTCATGGCAGAACAGGCCCAGGCTCTCAAGCTCCTGTTTGAGGGAAGGGACGTGTTTATCTGGTTCCCAACGGGGTATGGCAAGTCTCTGCTATATCAGTTGCTACCCTTTTTAATGGACTACAAGCTAGGTAGGACCAAGGCTCCTCCTGTTGACAAAAGTGTTGTTCTTGTTAATTGTCTCTCCCCTTGTATCTCTCATCATGAGACTCATGATTGACCAGATCAGGAGTCTAAACAATAGAGGTGTTTCTGCTGCCATCCTCAGTAGCAATAAAGGAATCGACAAAGATTTGGTTGCCACTGCCAAAGAAGTGTCTTCTGGGAAGTATTTCCTGCTGTATACTGCCCCAGAGGCTGTTGTTGAAGACCACTGTTGGAGGATTCATTTTTTGTTGTACCACGAGTCAATGTATTAAAAAACCACGCCCAGATCACGCCCAAATACAATCAATACCAGGCCTAGTAGGCGACCTAGCGTTCAATTGGAGACGATCGGCCTGGGGTCGAGGCTATACCAGGCCTAGTAGGCGACCTAGCGTTCAATTGGAAACGGATCGGCCGGGGGTCGAGGCTAAATAATATTAAGAAATGGGTGAACAAAAAGCATAATTTATCATGCAGGGCC
This sequence comes from Halichondria panicea, assembly GCF_963675165.1. Lineage (NCBI taxonomy): Eukaryota > Metazoa > Porifera > Demospongiae > Suberitida > Halichondriidae > Halichondria > Halichondria panicea. The sequence goes on along the minus strand of NC_087381.1, from coordinate 4,393,329 downwards.
TACCTATATAGCACACTCATAGTGCAACCCTATATAAAAAAGTTTAGACTGAACCTTAAATTCAAATAGAAACTCATGACAACCAGTTTCATCTCCAGCTCGCTAGCTGTTAGTTTGTGTAAGTGCAGGGACTCATCAGTGTATAGAGTCCACAATAATTCAAGAATATCATGATACTCTCAGTGAATACCATAATACTCGATCTGTCCATTAGCAGTGGCGGATCCAGGAATGTTGAGAGGGAGGTTCCAAAACAGTTAATTTTAAAAAAGGTCATCACTTTTCCTAAGCAATGAGCATGCCCATTAGAGAGCCCTGCCCACATATCGACTACAGATCGCGATCATTTAAGCTGAGTTGCAAGCTTGGTAAGTTGATCTCCACTCCAGTGTGTTCTTGTGTGAAAGGGGGGTTCCATGGAACCCATGGAACCTGTCTGGATCCGCCACTGATTAGCTAAGTATAGACGCTTCTCCAAGTTTCGTCTTGCACCTGGCATTTTCTAATCAATATGGTTGTTTCAACATAAGCTCATGAGAGTGGAGAGACTGCATGATGGTAGGAGGCTTCAAAATCAAACACCATGCTGATGCACGCGCATTACATCTCCCTGTTTGAAAAACATGATGTGCATGTGCACTGCTAGCCTCCAGACAAGGCCGATTAAAATCCAATCGGCCTGGATTCGAGGCTAGTGCACTGCAGGCTATACATGCACTTAGCTATATCATAGATAGAGTAGAAGAGGGCAGAGGAGGGAGGACACGATTAACCTTAGTATAGCTAGCATTCCGTGCCAAACCAAATGGCCGGTATATCGAGGTGGCCGCATTTCAGAGAGCCGGAATAGCGAGAGTCTACTGTATATTAGTATGAGTGACAGGCAATTCTTGCAGGCACGGAGCAAACCATACAAATAAAGGGGTGCTAGAAGCTGAGACTGTTAGTGTCATTGATGTTCTTCATGTTGGAGACACTCTGAACCATGTTGCAGCTTTATCACAGAGACAGGAGTGCCTGGGGTGCTTCTCACAGGAATCTTGGAGACAGGAGTGCCTGGGGTGCTCCTCATAGGGATCCTGGAGACAGGATCAAGAGTGCTTCTCACAGAGACAAGATCAGAGTGCCTGGGATGCTTCTCACAGGGATCTTAGAGATAGGAGTACTTGAGGTGCTTCTTATAGGGGTCCTATTACCTTCAGGTCCTGACAACTTGGCCATAGGGGTACCTCCAGTAGGAGAAAAGGCTTACTTTGCTCTAGCTCAATATGTAGAGGTTATAAAGAAAGAAAAGATGAATCGTTCAAAGAATGTAATTAAAAGGTCGCGATAATTAGCTAATTAGAGCTAAGGTTAATCGTGTCTTCACTCCTCTGAGAAGAGGGATTGGAAACCGAAGTACCCTCGAAGTACCATCCGTGTATCTCCGCGGTTTTAATCGAGGCTTACTTTTTAACACGAGGGCTAAACATGAATAATTCATGAGAATTGTTTTGCTCTCTGTGTAAGAAGTCCACGAGCAGTTCTGCTGCTAAACATCAACTTTCTCTAATACTTGAGGCCATTTGGGACACACAGGACACTATTTGGTTACAAAGCCTTAGCTATATCAAAGGTACTATAGGAACACAAGCATGAAAAAGCGCTCTGTGTACCTCTAGCTACTTCACGACAATCGAGATTATATTTTCTTTGTTTCCAATTGATACCTACTATCAGGGGGCATGTGATTCAGTAATGGGGGTAGCTCTGAGTAGCGATGTCAGACCGATTTTCATTGTTGCTATTTCTAACTCCTATGTATTACTATCTCTTTTGAACACTCTAGGCAAACCAGAAAAACTTTACTGCACTGGATTTGGTCAAGCGAATGCAGAGATACAGCGTTTTGAAGAACATTAGCCAGGGAAAAATTCGTACAAAAATTTACTGCATTTTAATGTACTTGGGCGGGACTTATGAAATTTGTTGTTAATACCGGAAATGATCTTAAAGTTAGCATATCTGCTGAACCGCTTGGTCTATTCTCTTTTAAAAAGTATGAAATGGACACTCAGGACTCAGGAGTTAACATTGTAACCATTTGATATCTATTATGAAGTTTATAATGTTTCTGTAATGTATATCTTTATGATGTCCCTATAATAGTATGATGTCTCCTGCTTCAGAGAGTTCTTTTGGATTTAAAGTAACCATGCTATCTTTTCAGTATATTATTGTATCATGTTTCAGAACTCTCATCAATGTCCACCTTACGCTATCTGTTTCTTGATCTTTATAAGCAACTTTTCTGTCAATTTCATTTGGTCTAAATAATTCGTTTTTAGTGTGATGTAGATTTAAGGCTATACAACTATAAATCTATGATATACAACTCTGTTGACAGCTTCTAATTAATACAGTAGATTACTCTTGTCTTTTTTTGTGTGCAAATTGAATCAGTTCTTGCAATTTAATAGTTTTGGTAGATTACATTGTTGTCCCTGGAATTCTCTCCAATCTTTCTTGTTTCTTTTCAACAGAGGCTTTCAGATTGCTTCAATAATTACTTTCAGTAACTTCTAAGAACTTCTAAGAAATAAATACAGCTATTGGTACACTTGGCTTGATTTTACTGCATTTCTATTCTCAGCTCCACCCATCTATCCATGCAATATGTGATTCCGCAAGAAATAAAAGCTTATTGTAGCAACTTTTGCATAATCTGAAGAGAGTTAGAGATGAAAGACATGCTCACTTGTGTTTTTGTTCATTTTCATGTTTGGTTGCCAAAATGATGATCACCTTTGAGAAAAAATCACACACAAAACAAGCATCAAATGCTAAAATCATAAAAAACTGTTATAAAAACCAAATTCTACGCTATTTTTAACCCCTGGGAACAGCTGTTGTTTGCTAGACTCTTCCAGGGCTTGCGGAAAGCCCTTCTTGTTCACTCACTTTCTGGTCCCGTTTTTTACCATTGAATTACTGTACGAAAATACGCCCACGCACTACTTCCGGTCTGACATCTCTACTCTGAGATGTATGCTTTGGACACAATAAGTTTCCCGGGCTTTTGCGGGAGTTATGAGGAGATACACAGATGGTCCCAGAGCCACTACGTAGACTTCGTTGTAAAACATCACGTGAATCACTTCCGTTTCCAATCCCTCTTCTACTCTGACTCTATCTATGGCTATATTAGCCTCGATCCCAGGCCGATCCGTCTCTAATTGAACGCTAGGTCGCCTCCCTCGGCCTGGTATTGATTGTATCTGGGCGTGACTTCGTTAAGTCCATGTGGTCAAATGAAAATTGAATGATGGCTTCTAAGTTTGTTCTTTGTAGGTTATGTTGCAGCACTGATGCCATACAAAAACAGAAGATATAAACATTTGTTCAGCATCATACAAAAACAAAAGATATAAACATTTGTTCAGCATCATACAAAAACAGAAGATATAAACATTATTTTGTTCAGCATCATACAAAAACAGAAGATATAAACATTTGTTCAGCAGTAAGGCTCTCAAAGAAGATATTCCAGGGAGGCTCAGTCTTGCATTGGATCTGCCTGTTAGTGATTCAGATGGCCTGTCAAAGATTGTCTGTCTTTCTTGTATCAAGAAGATAGAGTCCATAGAGGTGTTCAGGCTCCTGGCCAGACGTAGCTACCAGAAACAAGTGTCCAAAGAGCAGCTCCCTAGTAGTCCAGTAAGATCAGCCCCTAAGAAAAGGACTAAGGACACGAGTGGTTCAGACGCATCTCCTTTCACTGTGAGCTCGCATCCATCAGCAAAGAGTACCGTCGGGGTTTGAGGAAAAAGGCTTGCTTTTACTCCTGCACAAAGTAGGAATGTGTAAATAAAATTATTTTTTTAGCTCACGTTGATGGTCCACATAATGCCAGTGCCTCAACATCATCTGAAATCGCTGTGGAGCTAGAGGGTAGGTCAGAAACTATCCAGTTTGCAGCCAACATTGGAGCACCAGGAGGGGCAAATGCTCTAAGCTCAGGTGTGCATAGGCAGGACGAAAGTCAGAGCTCCTACAGAACATACATAATAATCACAACGGGAGTTATTATAACTTACCACTTGTAAACACAGTGTGCTTTGTCCACAGCTATTGCCACTAAAGAGGATTTGAGTGGAGGCTCTAGTAATAGCATCCTCCAACGATAGTCTTCAACAACAGCCTCTGGGGCAGTGAACAGCAGACGGTACTTTCCATCCGACACATTTGTTAGTGGCAACAAGACTTCTGTCAATTCCCTTATTACTACTGAGGATGGCAGCAGAAACACCTCTAGTGTTCAGACTCCTGACCTGGTCAATCATGAGAGACACAAGGGGAGAGATGAAAAGAACTACACTTCTGGCGACAAGAGCCCTTAGTCCTACCAAGCTTGTAGTCCATCAAGAAGGGTATATAGCAATTGATAGCACAGAGACTTGCCATACCCAGTTGGGAACCACACAAAAACGTCCCTTCCTTCTGACAGGAGCTTGAGAGCACGGACCTGCTGTTCCTTGAAGATCAGTCCTTCTTGCTTCACACAAGACAGTGCATATGCTAATGCTCTTGGATATCAAAAGACGTTGAAATTGCCATAGTATAGTACTATACTATAGTAGCTAGCTAGCTTTACGGAGCTATTCATGAGATTACAATTACTTTTACGGAGTAGGTGCTCATACATACACCATTAGTGTCAAGTCGCTCAGGAATTCGCTCTTTTTTAGCGAATACCTGAGCAGGTGGAGCCAATAAGAGCACGCCCAGATACACGCCCAGATACAATCAATACCAGGCCGAGGAGGCGACCTAGCGTTCAATTAGAGACGGATCGGCCTGGCTATGGCTATACCGTATAGCGCGAAATTTTCGAGGGGCTTAATTTTCGCGGATTTCGTGGGTTAGAATTCTACACGAAAATTAAGTCCACAAAAAGTGTTCTTTAATTAGAATTACCTGCTATCATGCAAAGATTTAAAGGCGTGGCTTCCGGTAAGCAGCTATTCCGCGAACATTGTGCAACGAAATGGTTTTTAGAGGCCAATCCACGAAATATAAGTGCCTCGAAAATTTCGCGCTATACGGTATTAGCCTCGATCCCAGGCCGATCCGTCTCTAATTGAACGCTATGTCGCCTCCTCGAAGCGTTCAATTAGAAACGGATCGGCCTGGGATCGAGGCTATGGCTATATAAACAATCATACTTTGATAAAAGTATTAGCAGACAATAGTGATCCTCACTTTAGTTCTAAACACCCTGTTTCTGCAGCAGTACTAGTATCAATTGAAGCGAAGAATTCCATATGGCCCAGAGAAGGATAAACACCTACAATGTGAGGAATCCAGTGAGAGAATCAGACATTTATGATGAAGTGGATTTGCCTGAATATAACATCAATAAGAAGCAGTCCGAGGCTGAACCTCAGAGTCCTCCCCATTTGCAACCATCTGTTCAGCAAAGTGTGCCAAAAATGAAACATCAAAACAAGTTCTCCAGAGTGACAAAAACGTTATTTTCAGTTGCTGCCCTTTCATTTTTTCTACTTCTTTTTATTGCAATCATTCTTGCATCCGTACTTATCAGCTTACTAAAAGACACTCAAGGTAAGCTATTTTGAAGAAAGCATGAGGGAAGATAGTGGAGGGAGGGAAGTGAGGGGGAACTTGTGGGAGAACGAGGGAAGAGTGGGGAGAGAGCAAGTGCATGGAGTAGAAAGTGCATAGGTAAAGAGTGCATGGTGGGGCATGCATGCATGCCGTCTATAAAATTAAACACGCATGATGCACCCGATGCAGTGAGATGTCCCGACTTGCAGTCACCAGGAAATGGATCCATTGCAATCACTGCTGGTAGTTACTCACAGTTTGGACTAGGTGCAGTAGCCAACTACTCCTGCAACCCAGGATTTACCTTAGTTGGTCGGATGATTAGAGGTTGTAGACTGTCGTCAGGGGGCGAAGAATCCACAGGAGTTTGGAACACCACTGAGCCATCTTGTCGAGGTAAACATGCATATATATATACAGCTATAATTATGATTGGCTGTCAGACTATAGCTTTGATGTGTATATATAATATAGCCAATGGCATCCGTGTTACGTCCGTATAGACAATAATGTCGTGCAATTCCAACTTATAGCTGTCCCCCTTTGCCTGGTCCTGGAGTCACCCAACAATGGTCAGCTAAGAAAAATATCTGGTGACAACTCCGTGGATCTCGTGGTGGATTCTATAGCTGAGTTCAGCTGCAACTCAGATTATGTGGTGGCAGGGCAGGAGAGACTAGTGTGTAAGAGCTTCAGTAATGGAGTAGAATGGAATGGGAAGCCACCAACATGTAAGTTGTGTGTCTATATAAGCAAGGTGTTAAGCATGAAAGCTAACATTACTTGTTATTGTAACATGTTAATTTTCGATTTACAGGTAAACTTGGAACTTTGCTCGATTGCCACACAGCCAACTGTCGAACCAATGAGCTAAGTTGCATAGGTGGTGGTCATTGCCGGATAAACTGTAATGACACAAGTGCCTATGCTTGCCATAATTCCTCAATAGTATGCTCTGAGCCAGGAGATGGTTGTACAGTTGCATGCAATGAGCGATATTCATGCTTACAATCCACCATACACTGTCCTAGAAATGGAGCTTGTAATATGAATTGCCAAGGTTCACAAGCATGTATGAGAGCCACCACAGAATGCCAAAGAGGAAACTGTGACTTGAACTGCAATGCTGAATATTCATGTTCTTACTTGGCTGTAACACTCTCATCTGAAGGAAAGTCGACTATAGATTGTGGCGCTAATTATGCTTGCCAGTACGCAAATATTTATTGCCCTGTTGGAGGAGACAGCAACATTTCTTGTGATAACTCTTACAGTTGTCAGTATGCTGTAATGATGTGCGTACAGAACTCAAATTGTGTTATTGACTGCAGAGGTACATATGCTTGTAGATTGGCAAATGTTGTTACTAGCGAGCAGGTCACCTGTAGTGGTACTGGTTCATGTCAGAGCAGCAATATGAAGGCTAAAAACTATATGTGTATCGGAAGCTCATCATGTGACTATAGTACTCTAACTTGTAATAACACAAACAGTTGTAACCTAAACTGTTCTGGTATCTCATCTTGTTCAAGCACACGTTTCGATTGCTCTGCCAGTAAAAAAAGCAGTCAAATATCATGTACAGCTTCAAACTCTTGTCAATTTACCACATGTATTGGAGCATATGACATCAACTGTACAGGCTCGTCAGCTTGTAGGTATGCAAACTTTCAATGCGGTGATAGTAGTGGTTGTAATATATTGTGTGTCGATAGCAGTGCATGCCGTAGTGCAACATTTACGTGTCCTGTTGGAGAAGAATGTAACATACTCTGCAATGGTTCCTCTGCTTGTAGTAGTGCTACCATTGGATGCTCAGGTAGTGAGAGCTGCAACATTGTCTGTCCTGGATCCAATTCTTGTCAGTCCACACGAATAACTTGCCCTGCCAATGACACTTGTATGCTAGCATGCTCTGGATCCTCTTCTTGTAATAATGCTCGGCTAACATGTCCTACTCAAGAGCGCTGTGCTATAACATGCAATGGAACTTCTTCATGTAGACACCTTAGTCAGATATGTTCTGACCAAGAAGTATGTGATGTAACATGCTCTGGATTATCTTCATGTCCTTCCACCCAGTTTAATTGTCCGACTAATGGGAGTTGTACCTTCGAATGCTCTGGAAAAACGGCATGTCAGACTTCAACCTTCAGATGTGCAGACAGCAAATCATGTGCAATAACTTGCAGTGGTGAGCAATCTTGTCAATCAGCAACATTGTACTGCCCTGCGCGCAGTGACTGCACAATAACCTGTAGTGGTATATTTGGATGTCGGAATGCTCGAGTGGTGTGTCCAACTGGAGGATACGAGTGTAATATCGATTGTGTAGACCCACTTTCTTGCTCTAGTTTGAGTATCACCAACACTAACAATGTTAACCTTCGTTGTTGTGGAGAATTATCTTGTCAGGGTATGAATGTTATCCCCAGCTCATACGAGTGCAGATACAGAGATGAACTTTGATAATAAAGCAAACAACACGTTCTGTATTTTAGTATGTACATGTATTATTATACCTCAGTGAAGTATAATTATTATAGCTACAATGTTCATTCATGTTATCATAGATTCGATCTGAGTCAGTTGTGATTTTTAGTACAATATAAAGTCATTCATGTATATTATGTGAGCCTTATAGCACATTGGGTACTTATACATGCAGTTGTACATACATACCACTTGTAATAAATAGGCTAATAATTATAGCAAGCCGTCACCTTGAAACGTTTAACAAAGTGTGGCAAATGAGAATGGTACTCTGTTCTACGTGTAAGGATACCTACCTTGTAGACCCTAGAACAATTGACTTGTGCCGTGACCTAGGTATATTGGGGTATTGGTATATAGCCTATCAGCTTTTTCAAATTGCTTATTCTTGCATTATTCCTATGGAAAACCACGGCGCACAACGTAGACCACATCATATCTACTTCAATCGTTTGTCTTTTACTGCCTTTTGTTCTGTTAAAATGTACTTTCAAGTGCCATCACCATGCAGAAGAGAAGTCGATAGAGCTAACGAGGTTAAAAATGCTCTTGAAGAGCTAACAACGCACTCAACTTCAAACAAATCAATAGCTCTGTTTATGTGCACTTATATATAAAGGCAAGTATATAAGAGTATGAGTATAGAAGTACAGTATAGAATTCAGCGAAAATTTATGTGGACTTAACTCAATTATGCCTCGAGGCGTAGCCGCACGAGGGATACAGTAAAGCTGACTGTGTGTGTGTCTGTGTGTCTGTGTGTGTGCATAGATAGCTATGGTGTGTGTGTGTCTGTTCTAGCTGTAACTGCTCAACGGTTGCAATGCGACGAAAGCTAACAGCTTCTATAGGCTTCTAGCCACGTTCTCTTGGATTTTGATTCGTGGATTAGCAAACTAAAGCTTCTTTCTTGAGTTAATTATGGCTAGTTTGACTCACATTGAAGGCTGTTGCAGTCTCTTCAGAATCTTTCATAGCATCATCTGTCCGCACAAACTTTCTATTCAACATATGAGTTTTAGCCTGGCACTAAAGCGCTAGCTTTTTGTTAGCTACAATACTCAGAAAATATCTGTTAAAACAGCTAGCTACGTGCATATGCAGTAGCCATTAATTTTATCTCTTTGGACACACCCTTTAATTTTTCCTGTGGATGTAATGTGCATGCGCGCTCATTCCCCCATGTGTGAGAAAATAATATCCAAGATCCAGATCCAGATCCTCCTGGCAGAATTATCTTTGTCTTGAGAGCCTGGTAAGCCACAAAACACTACCATATAACAATATAGATAACAATATGCATGTACATGTACACAGGTCTTTCTTCTTAGATATTATATACACTGAACTACAGATCCTGGAAGAATCAATTTTCTTCTTTCTTGAGGTCCTGGTAAGCCACATAATACAATAAATAACAACAATAGATGCATGTAAATAAGTCTTTTCTTCTCAGTGACTTTATATAGATAAGCTAACTTTAATATAAAATTCATTATAGAAACTAATATAACACTCTAATACTTTTGAGCGAAAGCAAAAACATGGCGAGAGGCATTAGCACAGCACCAGCTTGAACACTAGTTATCTCAAGCATCAAAATTCAGCTAGATCTATACATGTATCTAAAGTTTACGTATTTGCAAGTGGAAATCGAGTTTTTAATTAGTGTAAGAATAGTCAAACACAACATTACCACTGTAGCAGTTGTGAGAAACGTAAGATCGTGAATAATTTGGACTGGGCAAAGAGTAGGTCTCACTACTGGACAATGCATCATCAGCATTATTGTCAGAATCATACACCCTTACTCGAAAGTAGCTCCAAGCTCGACGGCCAAAGTTCAGTGACTGGTTCCAGTTTGGATTATGGTTTCCTGACTTCACACTTGTGGTTAGTTTGCGCGAATTACCGAATCTGTCTACTGCAATAAACTCTATGTATGGATCGCTGTCGTTCCACCACCCATCTTCGTCGGGAAGATTTCGACCGTATCGAGCATACACTACAAGATTCCCAGATGGATATTCACAATTGGTTCCGGAATATCCTTGTGGGCATAAGCATCGATAGCTTGTACACTCGTCAATACAAGTACCACCATTTTGGCAGCAATTGGGAATGCAATCATTAATATCCCTAATCAATTTGTAGTCATAGAAAAGGTATCCGTTGCCATGTGCATTATGCCTTTGGCTGTAATGATTTCCAGGACTCATTAAGGCTAACTCTTTATTCGACATCTCATCATCTCCAAATGTCAAAAAGTTGTCCTCATCCCAAATTTGCATCTCGAAATTCCTCCATTTCTGGCAGCCAAAGTTAAGCCACTGATTCCAAGTTGGGCTTGTTGTTCCTCCTATATATCGAGTAGATTGAGTCACCACATAACCGCTGGCCCGTCTTGCTTGAATTTTCACATAGGGATCTGGGTCGTTTAGCCATGGGTCTGTGTCTCTAAGATTTCGAGCGTAACGAATATAAACTTGCAGATTCGATGAACAAGCATAAAGCAGGTTCACTTGATTAATGTCTTTAGTACTTAGTTCACTTAGTAGGAGATTAGATCATGCATGTGACTATATATTCTAATCCCACCAATGGGGAAATGCTTATACTTTAGCCTGGGCTGTATATGGTCGGATGATTGTGATGTCATTAAGAATTAAGGTATAATATTATAGAATCGATGATGTAATCTAGGATTGGTTACATGGAGAAACAATCCCTAGTCCACCTGTATTGTCAGCAACAATTTACTGGGGTTCACAGTGAATTAGCAAGGTAGTGGGTTGTGGCTTCAGTGCATCATTGATTGTCATTCTAAGCCAGTTCACATGCAATGTCAACAAGTTGGTGTGGTTCAAGCATGTGTTTTACATGTGTTTTACATGGGTTGTGGCTTCAGTGCATTAATGATTGATTGTCATTCTAAACCAGTTCACATGTACTTCTTTTTAATGTCAACAAGTTGGTGTGGTTCAAGCATGTGTTTTACATGGGTTTTACATGGATTGTGGCTTCAGTGCATTAATGATTGATTGTCATTCTAAACCAGTTCACATGCAAGTTGTGGCTCAAGCATGTGTTTTACATGGGTTTTACATGGGTTGTGGTTTCAGTGCATTAATCATTGATCTAAACCAGTTCACATGCGATGTCAAAAAGTTGGTGTGGCTCAAGCATGTGTTTTACATGTGTTTTACAAGGGTTGTGGCTTCAGTGCATGAATTATTGGTTGTCATTAATTTTAAACCAGTTAACATGTACTTCTTTCTATTAAGTTGTGGCTCAAGCATAGTATTTTTATCTTACCTGAAATAATCTTAAAATGTTGCAAGCTGCACTGCAGCTGTGCTAATGCCTCTCGACATGTTTCGTTTTCCTTAAAATATTAGAGTGTTATAGAAAAGTGAGAAATTGATTGTCAGAAGTAAAATAATCCATGTGGAGTTGATCGAGTACCATGCACTAGGCCCTCACCCGTTATTCTAATTCTTGAAAAATGTGCCTATTATTCTAACAATTATTCTCTGATTATTCCGCACATAATAATTATAAGATGTAGACATAAAAACACAGCTAGCACACAACTGACACACAACATAATTAATATATTATATCTTGGTTCTCAGTGTTATCTTGTTGACTTGAACTGATCCACCTTCAGCCATTTTTTTGCCATGAGAACATCGGTATATGTAAAACTTAACGTAATGATCTTTACCAAAAATGAACATTGATGTATTATGCACCCCAGAGGAGGTCGGACATCACTTGAACTTTCACTAATTATGACCTTTTAATGACATTCCAGGCCAAATATTGCTTTTTGTTTTTGCCTTCTGCTAGTCTCTATTTTAGCCGCCCTCTAAAAGTTGGGCGGCCTAATCACGAGTCTATGTTATAGAGGGCGACTGATTCATGAGACAATATTTCTGTACGGTTTCTGTCGCTGAATCTGTTGACAGCTAGTTGTGTTTGGTGTCTATGATGGTTATGCATACACTAGCTAGATCCGCCTAGATCTAGTCATGTTCTACTGCTGAGTCAGCAAAAACGAAAAGCAATTTGGCCTGGAATGTCATTAAAAGGTCATAATTAGTGAAAGTTCAAGTGATGTCCGACCTCCTCTGTTATGCACCTATCAATGTCAAGCCCATCAGAGGAGGCTGGAACCACTTGACCTTAGCTAATTAAGGTCACTATAATTGGATTTATTCTTGCAGATACTAGTTTTTAGTGTCTATCAGTTTAAAACGTTATTTTTTAGGGGGGTCAAATTTTATTTTCACCAATTTTGCTCAGAAGCAGAGATACAATCAAAAGTCTTGCTCTTGTATATACTAGCCTCGATATCATGAGCAGCTACTAATTAAAATCCAACTCTTACTTGCACTTGATTCATCCTTAAGCAGCTGTAGCGGTCTACACACACACACACAGACACACAAACACACTACCGTATACCTCGCTTGCGCATGCGCATCAAGGCATAATTAGATAATGTGTATATGTACCAGCCTTTTACGGTTTACTCCTGACCAGAGGTTGCATGGCTATAGTATTATGCTTATGTGCATGCATATAAGATAGGGACTAGCCTCCATGAGTTAATGGTGAAGCATGGAGTCACTGACGAGCAATTGGATCGAGAGATTGAACAGGACGACCTTGCTCTATTAGCTATGCACTTTGATGATGTGGAGCTATACCTCAACCCACTGAAGTTAACTGACAATGAACGGGTTGACGTGAGGCGAGATACTTATTTAAGTAGAAGCAATCAAGTGGCAGTGATCAACTGTTTGTCAATCTGGAGAGGTCATGAGCCCAGTGAAGCAACATTCAGAACACTAATTAGGATCTTATTGGAACTGGGTAAGGACGGGATTGCTACCAAGATCTGTCAGTACTTGAAAGAAAAGGTAAATTTAACTTTCACTGGGTGTACAGTATAAATTATGTATCGCATGTATTAATATTTTTTTTTGTTATTAAATATGCAAGCATGGCTGTATAAAATATATAATTGATTGTAGTTACTACCTCGAGCATTGTTACTTTCTTTACATGCAGGCTGTGAATGCTGCGATTGACTGACAGGACTGTAAGTCTTACTAAATTGAACACAATAGACACTGTTGTTTGATCATTGCGTGTGTGCTTTTTTATAATAATATCAGGCTACTTCTTCGTGTAATCCTGATAATAATTATATCTCTAACTCTTGTTGTGTTAAGGATCTTTACCTAATCAATTCTGCCTTAATTTCTACACTGCCTGTTCTCAGTGCTCAGGCAAAAAGTCATCAATTGAGGCTAGAAAACTTTGGTATACGTGAGAACAGAGCCTGTATGTGTGTGGGTGGATTGGTGAGTGTACAATGTCTTACAACGTCTTACACTTCACTGTACAGCCATTCAGCCCTGGAACAATCAGAAACAGCTCATAAGAAGCCCCCGTGCACACCTATTTAGGACTGGGCCTCAATCTGGAGTGAAGCCAGCCGGCTGTCAGTATAACTTCAAAGCCATGCACCTAACTAAATCCATGTCCCAAGCTATATGCAGTCGTAAGAGTATAGGGTAGTTCGAACGAGTCGATCCTTATCATGTAAAACTACGCTAGTGTCTGTTGTTTGTGCGGCAGAGATAAGATGGGAGGAAGTAAAGACCGAGTACCTCAATAAGAGATATACACCCACTCACGTGCAGCCATTGGTGTGCGAGAGCGATTTGTGTGTGTGTGTGTGTGTGTGTGTGTGTGTGGACACAAAAATAAGCTGTCTGATTCAACACGTAAAGCACCACTCATCACCCTATTAGCTTGAAACTGGAGTGCATTGATGCGTGGCAAATTCCAATGCAGTCGGGTAGAATCCTGCAATCTGATTGGTCTATTAGGTAATGATCCTTCAGGATAACTTCATACCCTCGTGCTAATACAACTCTCGCCATCGGGCTCTTTTTTTTAGCTGCTTGTGAGTAATAACCTATACGTATTATGAAAAGACTCCTTTACATTTTCCTTGACAGCATCAAGACCATACTGTCTAAAGTTCCACTGGTTTCCAAAATCCTACATTACAGACCTTTGACTAACCTCCAGATACTTCGATCAGTCTTGCCTGAACAAAAGTTGGTTAATAGCCACAGATTCCTTGCTAATAGAACACGAAAAGTAAAAATAACATTGGTTAGTGAAATTATGGGTTATTATTGGGCTGTCAACCTATTAAAAGTCTTAACAATAAACACTAGCTCATATTGGATGTCAAAGTCCGAGATGGGAGATTGTAACAAACATAACGTGATGGATTATTTAAAGGATCAACCAACTGGCGTCAGTATTTTTCCCCACACCACGTAAGCAACTTTCATACTACTGTAGTATACGTATACACATGCACGACAACCCAGTAAGTGGTTATAATTAGAAAAATTCTTTCCAAAAACTATACCGCCTGACCTAGCACTAGGCCCTGATAAATTATGCTCGGAATAATTTTAGAATAAGGCATAAATGTCCATTTTTGGTAAAGATCCTTACATTAAGTTTTGCATAACGATGTTCTCATGGCAAAAATGGCTGAAGGGGAATATTATGGATCAATTCAAAGCCTTAAGACAACACTGAGAGAATGAGTCAGTTATATGTCACATTTTTGAAATTTTAAGAGTATAATCATTTTAAGAGTATAATCGGATTTTTTTATTAAAGAATGGGTGAACAAAAAAGCATAATTTATCATGCAGGGCCTACCTAGCACAGACTCATAGTGCAACCCTATATAAAAGAGTTTAGACTGAACCTTAAATTCAAATAGAAACTCATGACAACCAGTTTCATCTGCAGCTCGCTGTTAGTTTGTGTAAGTGCAGGGACTCATCAGTATACAGTCCACAATAATTCAAGAATATCATGATACTCAGTGAATACCATAAGACTTTGTTCCATTAGTATAGACGCTTCTCCAAGTTTCGTCTTGCAACTGGCATTTTCAACATTTATCTATGTAAGTTTAAAAATGTCAAACATAAGCTCATGAGAGTGGAGAGACTGCATGATGGTAGGAGGCTTCAAAAAATCAAATACCATGCACCAGTAACTGTTGTTATAATTAAATCTAGATCTATTACATATCCCTGTTTGAAAAACATGATGTCAGTGCATGTGCACTGCATGCTATTATAGTGATTGAAAGGAAGAACACAGTCACAGTTACATGCACTTAGCTATATAAACAATCATACTTTGCATAAAAGTATTAGCAGACAATAGTAGATCTACTAGTGATCCTCACTTTAGTTCTAAACACCCTGTTTCTGCAGCAGTACTATAGTATCAATTGAAGCGAAGAATTCCATATGGCCCAGAGAAGGATAAACACCTACAATGTGAGGAATCCCGTGAGAGAATCAGACATTTACGATGAAGTGGATTTGCCTGAATATAACATCAATAAGAAGCAGTCCGAGGCTGAACCTCAGAGTCCTCCCCATTTGCAACCATCTGTTCAGCAAAGTGTGCCAAAAATGAAACATCAAAACAAGT
Organism: Halichondria panicea; assembly: GCF_963675165.1. Taxonomy (NCBI): domain Eukaryota; kingdom Metazoa; phylum Porifera; class Demospongiae; order Suberitida; family Halichondriidae; genus Halichondria; species Halichondria panicea. The sequence continues at coordinate 4,377,672 of NC_087381.1, read as the reverse complement.
TCTCCAGAGAGACAAAAACGTTATTTTCAGTTGCTGCCCTTTCATTTTTTCTACTTCTTTTTATTGCAATCATTCTTGCATCTGTGCTTATCAGCTTACTAAAAGACACTCAAGGTAAGCTATTTTGAAGAAAGCACGAGGGAAGACAGGGGCGTAGCCAGGATTTGAGAGAGGGGGGTGCTTGGGATGAATGGTTTGTCCGAATTGCCAGTGCGCGGAGTGCACTGGTGGTGTAAAATGTGCTCCAACTGGAGCATTTTCTGGGGGCACTCCCCCAGAAAATGTTTGTTGTTACATGCTCTGAGATTAATTCTAACGCAATCTGGCTAAAGAAATGAGGGTACTGCTGCTTTGAGGGTACTGGTGGTTAAGCCACATCTTCATCTGAAGTAGCCTCGATCCCAGGCCGAGTTTTCGCTTTTATAACGGCTAGGCGAACAACTGGGCCTGGTACTAGTTGTCTGCGCATGCGTCAAATTTTCATTGTATATTTGTGGTCGGCAAAAATATTTAATAAATCAATAATGGAAATTTGTACACAGAAAATGCACAGAGTGAGTACACAAAAGATGCACATAGGGAGCTGCTTCACAAAGGCCTGGGGAGTTGCCAGTTGTGCTGCAGCACAATTACAGTGACCCAGGGCAACTTCAGGATGATTGAATGCCTTCAAATTACGTTTCAAAAAGATTTAGCAGGCTGCTGGACTTCTCTGATTCTAGGCCCCAACTCGTAACTCATTGCTTGAGAAAACGTAGATGCTCTTGATGTCTCTGAGCTACACAAGCAACGCTCGAATGAGCAGGTCATACTCCAGTCCTGTGTCTGTGAGTATAGGACAATATTAAAAGAAACCAAAGACGGTTAAACCCTTACCTCAAACTGTCCAGTCTCGTCCGTTAGTATAGCCAAGAGGAGCAGCACTGTTGGGATAGCTGGATATTAGCCATTGCTCCTGTACAGAGAAGTAGACATTTTAAATACGTGTAGATCTATACATATTAAATTTCTCGGTTATAGTGTCATTGTCGACGAGCTGATGATGGCAGCACCAAGTTCTCTAGCTCACACTCTTCACTTGATCCATCATCTTAATGATGAAACTATAGTCTACCTACATTCTTGCCAAACATGAACAAGACTTGATAGCATAGCCGGCCATAGGGCCCACACAAAAATATCTGACCTTAACAAGCTTGACAAAGCTTTATACCTCTTCCCTTGTTGTTCAGTCTTCAGAATAAGCTTCAGAGAAGAGAGAAGCTTCAGCTAAGAGCCATTCCAATCGATTCCAATAATGATAAAACGGGAACTGACTTCTAGTACACTATAGTACACGAATATAAATGTCACGAAAGTGAACGAGAATATCCATTCGTCAGAATCTGACGAACGATTGACGCATGCGCAGACAACTAGTACCAGGCCCAGTTGTTCGCCTAGCCGTTATAAAAGCGAAAACTCGGCCTGGGATCGAGGCTACATCTGAAGATGTCCTATAAAATGCATTGTTTTGAGTTGTGACAATTAATTTAAATTTTGTTATTAATTAATCAAGCTACTAACCAGGTTGGTTCTGCTTGTGAATTAGCAGAACAGGGTGGCAAGACACTTGCAGTTGCAGTGCTGCTCTATGAACTGGGCTCAACTGAAAAATACTCGACACGATTATGGATGGTGCAAGTGATAGCTTTGCGCATGTGCACTGACTGGAATGAATATTTGGAGGTGGAGCTAGCTAGTTGGAGGTGGGGTTTTGAGTTGATCGTGCAATAGAGCTCTAGTTCTCTCATATCAGCTAGCTAGTAAAAGGAACTTGTGGAGCAGAGTCTGAGGCCAGAGAGGGGGGTGCTGGAGCACCCTCTGCCCCCCTCTGGCTACGCCACTGGAAGATAGTGGGGAGGGGGGGGAGTGAGGGAAAACTTGTGCATGGGAGGACGTAGAAGAGTAGAAAGTGCATAGGTAAAAAGTGCATGGTGGGGCATGCATGCATGCCGTCTATAAAATTAAACACGCATGATGCACCCGATGCAGTGAGATGTCCCGACTTGCAGTCACCAGGAAATGGATCCATTGCAATCACTGCTGGTAGTTACTCACAGTTTGGACTAGGTGCAGTAGCCAACTACTCCTGCAACCCAGGATTTACCTTAGTTGGTCGGATGATTAGAGGTTGTAGACTGTCGTCAGGGGGAGAAGAATCCACTGGAGTTTGGAACACCACTAAGCCATCTTGTCGAGGTAAACATGCATATATATATGCTATAAATATGATCGGCTGTCAGACTATAATTATAGCTTTGATGTTATTATTATTATTATTATTAGTGTATAATAATAATATTATATAGCCAATAGCATCCGTATTACGTCCGTATAAATCGACAATATTAAATGTCGTGCAATTCCAACTTATAGCTGTCCCCCTTTGCCTGGCCCTGGAGTCACCCAACAATGGTCAGTTAAGAAAAATATCTGGTGACAACTCCGTGGATCTCGTAGTGGGTTCTATAGCTGAGTTCAGCTGCAACTCAGGTTATGTGGTGGCAGGGCAGGAGAGACTAGTGTGTAAGAGCTTCAGTAATGGAGTAGAATGGAATGGGAAGCCACCAACATGTAAGTTGTGTGTCTATATAAGCAAGGTGTTAAGCATGAAAGCTAACATTACTTGTTATTGTAACATGTTAATTTTCGATTTACAGGTAAACTTGGAACTTTGCTCGATTGCCACACAACCAACTGTCGAACCAATGAGCTAAGTTGCATAGGTGGTGGTCATTGCCGGATAAGCTGTAATGACACAAGTGCCTATGCTTGCCATAATTCCTCAATAGTATGCTCTGAGCCAGGAGATGGTTGCACAGTAGCATGCAATGAGCGATATTCATGCTTACAATCCACCATACACTGTCCTAGAAATGGAGCTTGTAATATGAATTGCCAAGGTTCACAAGCATGTATGAGAGCCACCACAGAATGCCAAAGAGGAAACTGTGACTTGAACTGCAATGCTGAATATTCATGTTCTTATTTAGCTGTAACACTCTCATCTGAAGGAAAGTCGACTATAGATTGTGGCGCTAATTATGCTTGCCAGTACGCAAATATTTATTGCCCTGCTGGAGGAGACAGCAACATTTCTTGTGATAACCTCTACAGTTGTCAGTATGCTGTAATGACATGCGTACAGAACTCAAATTGTGTTATTGACTGCAGAGGTACATATGCTTGTATAAGGGCAAATGTTGTTACTAGTGAGCAGGTCACCTGTAGTGGTACTGGTTCATGTCAGAACAGCAATATGAGGGCTAAAAACTATATGTGTATCGGAAGCTCATCATGTGACTATAGTACTCTAACTTGTAATAACACGAACAGTTGTAACGTAAACTGTTCTGGTATCTCATCTTGTTCAAGCACAAGTTTCGATTGCTCTGCCAGTAAAGAAAGCAGTCGAATATCATGTACAGCTTCAAACTCTTGTCAATATACCACTTCTATTGGAGCATATGACATCAACTGTACAGGCTCGTCAGCTTGTAGGTATGCAAACTTTCAATGCGGTGATAGTAGTGGTTGTAATATATTGTGTGTCGATAGCAGTGCCTGCTTTAGTGCAACATTTACGTGTCCTGTTGGAGAAGAATGTAACATACTCTGTAATGGTTCCTCTGCTTGTAGTAGTGCTACCATTGGATGCTCAGGTAGTGAGAGCTGCAACATTGTCTGTCCTGGATCCAATTCTTGTCAGTCCACACGAATAACTTGCCCTACCAATGACACTTGTATGCTAGCATGCTCTGGATCCTCTTCTTGTAATAATGCTCGGCTAACATGTCCTACTCAAGAGCGCTGTGCCATAACATGCGATGGAACTTCTTCATGTAGACGCCTTAGTCAGATATGTTCTGACCAAGAGGTATGCGATTTAACATGCTCTGGATTATCTTCATGTCCTTACACCCAGTTTAATTGTCCGACTAATGGGAGTTGTACCTTCGAATGCTCTGGAAAAACGGCATGTCGGAGTTCAACCTTCAGCTGTGCAGACAGCAAATCATGTGCAATAACTTGCAGTGGTGAGCAATCTTGTCGGAGTGCTCGAGTGGTGTGTCCAACTGGAGGATATGAGTGTAATATCGATTGTGTAGACCCACTTTCTTGCTCTAGTTTGAGTATCACCAACACTAACAATGTTAACCTTCGTTGTTGTGGAGAATTATCTTGTCAGGGTATGAATGTTATCCCTAGCTCATACGAGTGCAGATACAGAGATGAACTTTGATAATAAAGCAAACAACATGTTGTGCATGTACTTTAATTAGTATGTACATGTATATATACTTCAGTGAAGTAGTTGTTGTTATAATTATTATATAGCTAAACTGTTCATTCATGTTATCATAGACTCTGAGTCTTTATGTTTAGTTGTGATTTTTAGTACAATATAATTATATAAGTCATGCATGTATTATATGTGAGCCTTATAGCACATGAGTATATTAATTTATACTAAGTTATACATGCACTTGTACGTACATACCACTAATAATAAATAGGCTGATAATTATAGCAAGCCGTCATCTTGAAACCTTTAACAAAGTGTGGCAAATGAGAATCGTACTCGACCTGTTCTACGTGTAAGGATACCTAGAATAGCCTGCCTTGTAGACCATAGAACAATTGACTTGTGCCGTGACCTAGGTATATTGGGGTATTGGTAGCCTATCAAATTGCTTATTCTCGCATTATTCCTAAATAAATGGAAAACCACGGCGCACAACATAGACCACATCATAATATTATCTACTTCAATCGTTCGTCTTTACTGCCTTTCGTTCTGCCTTAAAATGTACTTTCAAGTGCCATCACCATGAGGTTAAAAATGCTCTTGAAGAGCTAACAACGCACTCAACTTCAAACAAATCAATAGCTCTGTTTATGTGCACTTTCATGATGGGCAAGTATAATTATAAGAGTATGCATGAGCAATGCATGCAGGAGTACGGTATAGAATTCAGCGAGAAGTTATGTGGAAAATACACACTGCTAGTAACAGAATTATCACAGCACAAGTAGATCTAAGAAAAGTCCCCAAATCTATAATATAGTAAGCGTCAACATCTAGCTAGACAAAGTCTATCTAGATCTACAATGTATTTAAAGTCTGTACGTGTTTGCAAGTAGAAACGAATTTTTAATTAGTGTGTAAGAATAGTCAAACACGGCATTACCACTAGTAGCAGATGTGAGAAACGTAAGATCGTGAATAAATTGGACTGGGCAAAGAGTAGGTCACACTGCTGGACATTGTGTCATCGGAACCATTGTTTGTCTTCATCAATGTGGTTCTAGTTTGGATTATGGGTTCATGACTTCACACTTGTGGTTAGTTTGTGAATTTGCCTACTGCAATGAACTCACCCATGTATGGGTCACTTTTGTTCCACCACCCATCTTTGTCAGGAAGATTTGGACCGTGACGAGCATACACAACTAGATTCCCATATGGATATTCTTAATTGGTTCTGGAATATCATTGTGGGCAAGAACATCGATAGCTTGTACCATGATGCTCTCTGACACTAAGGAATATCCATTGAAACTCTCAGGATACTCCAGGGTACAAATCCCATGACCTAGCACTAGGCCCTGATAAATTATGCTCGGAATAATTTTAGTATAATAGGTGTTAAGAATAATAGGCATAAATGTCCATTTTTGGTAAAGATCCTTACATTAAGTTTTGCATAACGATGTTCTCATGGCAAAAAATGGCTGAAGGGGAATATTATGGATCAATTCAAAGCCTTAAGACAACACTGAGAATGAGTCAGTTGTAATTAGTATATATATATGTCACATTTTTGGGGAATTTTACGAGAATAATCGGATTTTTTATGAGAAGAATTAAAGAATGGGTGAACAAAAAAGAATAATTTATCATGCAGGGCCTACCTATATAGCACAGACTCATAGTGCAACCCTATATAAAACTGAACCTTAAATTCAAATAGAAAAACTCATGACAACCAGTTTCATCTGCAGCTCGCTGTTAGTTTGTGTAAGTGCAGGGACTCATCAGTATACAGTCCACAATAATTCAAGAATATCATGATACTCAGTGAATACCATAAGACTCTGTTCCATTAGTATAGACGCTTCTCCAAGTTTCGTCTTGCAACTGGCATTTTCAACAGTAATTATAGTTTAAAAATGTCAAACATAAGCCCATGAGAGTGGAGAGACTGCATGATGGTAGGAGGCTTCAAAATCAAATACCATGCACCAGTAACTGTTGTTATAATTAGATATAGATCTATTACATATCCCTGTTTGAAAAACATGATGTCAGTGCATGTGCACTGCATGCTATTATAGTGATTGAAAGAAGAACACAGTCATATAGTTACATGCACTTAGCTATATAAACAATCATACTTTGCATAAAAGTATTACAGGGTTTTGCAGAATCTTTGCAATATCCACAAAAAAGCGTTTTGCGTTGATGAGCGTTCCTTATATGGTTATCTGTGGTCAACCATAAAGTTGTAGTCTAAGTCAGCATGGCACTATTCTACAACAGTTGATGGATCAACTTGAAGATTCTCAGCAACACTTTGATAAGATAGTCTAAGCAGCTCTGTCTGATGCACTATTCTCCATCTTATATCCAAAATAATCCCTTGATATTTTTTCACAAGAAAAAAGCTATTTTGTCTGCCAATCAGACTTGGCATTTCACCACAATGTGTATATGACACCACAATGTGTGTAAACATTAGATATCCATATAAGGAACGCTCTATACCCTCCATTTCAAAGATTCTGCAAAACCCTGTAGCAGACAATAGTAGATCTACTAGTGATCCTCACTTTAGTTCTAAACACCCTGTTTCCGCAGCAGTACTAGTATCAATTGAAGCGAAGAATTCCATATGGCCCAGAGAAGGATAAACACCTACAATGTGAGGAATCCAGTGAGAGAATCAGACATTTACGATGAAGTAGATTTGCCTGAATATAACATCAATAAGAAGCAGTCCGAGGCTGAACCTCAGAGTCCTCCCCATCTGCAACCATCTGTTCAGCAAAGTGTGCCAAAAATGAAACATCAAAACAAGTTCTCCAGAGAGACAAAAACGTTATTTTCAGTTGCTGCCCTTTCATTTTTTCTACTTCTTTTTATTGCAATCATTCTTGCATCCGTGCTTATCAGCTTACTAAAAGACACTCAAGGTAAGCTATTTTGAAGAAAGCACGAGGGAAGATAGTGGGGAGGGGGGGGAGTGAGGGAAAACTTGTGCATGGGAGGACGTAGAAGAGTAGAAAGTGCATAGGTAAAAAGTGCATGCCGTCTATAAAATTAAACATGCATGATGCACCCGATGCAGTGAGATGTCCCGACTTGCAGTCACCAGGAAATGGATTCATTGCAATCACTGCTGGTAGTTACTCACAGTTTGGACTAGGTGCAGTAGCCAACTACTCCTGCAACCCAGGATTTACCTTAGTTGGTCGGATGATTAGAGGTTGTAGACTGTTGTCAGGGGGAGAAGAATCCACTGGAGTTTGGAACACCACTAAGCCATCTTGTCGAGGTAAACATGCATATATATATACAGCTATAATTATGATCGGCTGTCAGACTATATATAGCTTTGATGTGTATATATAATATATAGCCAATAGCATCCGTATTACGTCCGTATAGACAATAATGTCGTGCAATTCCAACTTATAGCTATCCCCCTTTGCCTGGCCCTGGAGTCACCCAACAATGGTCAGCTAAGAAAAATATCTGGTGACAACTCCGTGGATCTCGTGGTGGGTTCTATAGCTGAGTTCAGCTGCAACTCAGGTTATGTGGTGGCAGGGCAGGAGAGACTAGTGTGTAAGAGCTTCAGTAGTGGAGTAGAATGGAATGGGAAGCCACCAACATGTAAGTTGTGTGTCTATATAAGCAAGGTGTTAAACACGAAAGCTAACATTACTTGTTATTGTAACATGTTAATTTTCGATTTACAGGTAAACTTGGAACTTTGCTCGATTGCCACACAACCAACTGTCGAACCAATGAGCTAAGTTGCATAGGTGGTGGTCATTGCCGGATAAGCTGTAATGACACAAGTGCCTATGCTTGCCATAATTCCTCAATAGTATGCTCTGAGCCAGGAGATGGTTGCACAGTAGCATGCAATGAGCGATATTCATGCTTACAATCCACCATACACTGTCCTAGAAATGGAGCTTGTAATATGAATTGCCAAGGTTCACAAGCATGTATGAGAGCCACCACAGAATGCCAAAGAGGAAACTGTGACTTGAACTGCAATGCTGAATATTCATGTTCTTATTTAGCTGTAACACTCTCATCTGAAGGAAAGTCGAATAGATTGTGGCGCTAATTATGCTTGCCAGTACGCAAATATTTATTGCCCTGCTGGAGGAGACAGCAACATTTCTTGTGATAACCTCTACAGTTGTCAGTATGCTGTAATGACGTGCGTACAGAACTCAAATTGTATTATTGACTGCAGAGGTACATATGCTTGTAGAGGGGCAAATGTTGCTACTAGCGAGCAGGTCACCTGTAGTGGTACTATATCATGTCAAAACAGCAATATGAGGGCTAAAAACTATATGTGTATCGGAAGCTCATCATGTGACTATAGTACTCTAACTTGTAATAACACAAACAGTTGTAACGTAAACTGTTCTGGTATCTCATCTTGTTCTAGAACCAATTTCGATTGCTCTGCCAGTATAGAAAGCAGTCAAATATCATGTACAGCTTCAAGCTCTTGTCAATATACCACATGTATTGGAGCATATGACATCAATTGTACAGGCTCGTCAGCTTGTAGGTATGCAAACTTTCAATGCGGTGATAGTAGTGGTTGTAATATATTGTGTGTCGATAGCAGTGCCTGCTTTAGTGCAACATTTACGTGTCCTGTTGGAGAAGAATGTAACATACTCTGTAATGGTTCCTCTGCTTGTAGTAGTGCTACCATTGGATGCTCAGGTAGTGAGAGCTGCAACATTGTCTGTCCTGGATTCAGTTCTTGCCAGTCCACACGAATAACTTGCCCTGCCAATGACACTTGTATGCTAGCATGCTCTGGATCCTCTTCTTGTAATAATGCTCGGCTAACATGTCCTACTCAAGAGCGCTGTGCTATAACATGCAATGGAACTTCTTCGTGTAGACACCTTAGTCAGATATGTTCTGACCAAGAAGTATGCGATGTAACATGCTCTGGATTATCTTCATGTCCTTCCACCCAGTTTAATTGTGCGACTAATGGGAGTTGTACCTTCGAATGCTCTGGAAAAACGGCATGTCAGACTTCAACCTTCAGATGTGCAGACAGCAAATCATGTGCAATAACTTGCAGTGGTGAGCAATCTTGTCAATCAGCAACACTGTACTGCCCTGCGCACAGTGACTGCATAGTAACCTGTAGTGGTATATTTGGATGTCGGAGTGCTCGAGTGGTGTGTCCAACTGGAGGATATGAGTGTAATATCGATTGTGTAGACCCACTTTCTTGCTCTAGTTTGAGTATCACCAACACTAACAATGTTAACCTTCGTTGTTGTGGAGAGTTATCTTGTGAGGGTGTGAATGTTATCCCCAGCTCATACGAGTGCAGATACAGAGATGAACTTTGATAATAAAGCAAACAACACGTTCTGTATTTTAGTATGTACATGTATTATTATACCTCAGTGAATTATAATTATTATAGCTACAATGTTCATTCATGTTATCATAGACTCGATCTGAGTCAGTTGTGATTTTTAGTACAATATATAAGTCATGCATGTATATATGTGAGCCTTATAGCACATTGAGTACTTATACATGCAGTTGTACATACATACCACTTGTAAGAAATAGGCTAATAATTATAGCAAGCCGTCACCTTGAAACGTTTAACAAAGTGTGGCAAATGAGAATGGTACTCTGTTCTACGTGTAAGGATACCTACCTTGTAGACCCTAGAACAATTGACTTGTGCCGTGACCTAGGTATATTGGGGTATTGGTAGCCTATCAGCTTTTTCAAATTGCTTATTCTCGCATTATTCCTAGGAAAACCACGGCGCACAACATAGACCACATCATATCTACTTCAATCGTTCGTCTTTTACTGCCTTTCGTTCTGTTAAAATGTACTTTCAAGTGCCATCACCATGCAGAAGAAAAGTCGACAGAGATAACAAAATTAAAAATGCTCTTGAAGAGCTAACAATGCACTCAACTTCAAACAAATCAATAGCTCTGTTTATGTGCACTTATATAGGCAAGTATATGAGTATAGGAGTACGGTATAGAATTCAGCGAAAATTTATGTGGAAAATACACACTGCTAGTAACAAAAGCACAAGTAGATTAAGTCCTCAAACTATAATTATCTCAAGCATCAAAATTCAGCTAGATCTATACATGTATCTAAAGTCTACATATTTGCAAGTGGAAATCGAGTTTTTAATTAGTGTAAGAATAGTCAAATACGGCATTACCACTGTAGCAGTTGTGAGAAATGTAAGATCGTGAATAATTTGGACGGGGCAAAGAGTAGGTCACACTACTGGACATTGCATCATCAGCATTATTGTCAGAATCATATACTCTTACTCGAAAGTAGCTCCAAGCTCGACGGCCAAAGTTCAGTGACTGGTTCCAGTTTGGATTATGGGTTCCCGACTTCACACTGGTGGTTAGTCTGCGCGAATTACCGAATTTGTCTACTGCAATGAACTCCATGTATGGGTCACTTTTGTTCCACCACCCATCTTTGTCAGGAAGATTTCGACCGTAACGAGCATACACTACAAGATTCCCAGATGGATATTCACAATTGGTTCCGGAATATCCTTGTGGGCAAGAACATCGATAGCTTGTACACTGGTCAATACACGTACCACCATTTTGGCAGCGATTGGGAATGCAATCATTAATATCCCTAATCAATTTGTAGTCATAGAAAAGGTATCCGTTACCATGTGCATTATGCCTTTGGCTGTAATGATTTCCAGGACTCATTAAGACTAACTCTTTATTCGACATCTCATCGTCTCCAAATGTCAAAAAGTTGTCCTCATCCCAAATTTGCATCTCGAAATTCCTCCATTTCTGGCAGCCAAAGTTAAGCCACTGATTCCAAGTTGGGCTTGTTGTTCCTCCTATATATCGAGTAGATTGAGTCACCACATAACCGCTGGCCCGTCTTGCTTGAACTTTCACATAGGGATCAGGGTTGTTTAGCCATGGGTCTGTGTCTCTAAGATTTCGAGCGTAACGAATATAAACTTGCAGATTCGTTAAAGATCCACTAAATAAACAAGCATAAAGCAGGTTCGCTTGATTAATGTCTTTAGTACTTAGTTCAATTCTCTGTCCCAAAGAGGGCCTGCCTTGTCGATTGTACTCAGCTTGGTTGTTAACTGAAATAGTTGTACAGCCAGATCCTGAGCAGTCTGGTTTGTCAAAGTATGTTTGACCGTAATGCATAATCGATCCATAATCGTAAATAGAGCCTAATGAGTAAATTTTGTTGTAATTCTTTCTCAAGAATTGAAATGCTTGGCCGCTCACAACATTACCGAAGAGGATGGTCACATATTGATCTCTATCAGGTCGGCTCTGCTCGTGCCAAAAACCAATTGCATGACCAATCTCATGAACAATAATACCGAATGTTTCGCATCCTGTGGGGTCTAAGTTAATCATTTGCCTTCCGCCCTTTCTTCCGATATGCGATGAGTAGCATCCACTATCAGTGTTGATAAAGTCGATGTAATCTCCCGAATTAGCGGTCACAAAACTCAAGCAAGTATGATCTTCAAAATGATCCATGGCTCTTCTGATCAATGTAGCAGTTGACTGTGAGATGCCGTTTGAAATTTGATATCATACAATACTGTTAGCCCATAGATTAATCACTCCTTCCTTTCCGGCTCCACGTCGCTCGATACGTTTTGAGGAATTGGATCCATTATCCACTCCAACAAGAAAATCCCAAAGCTTATCTCCACCAGGAATACTGCTGAAGTTGTAGTGGTCCAAAATAAATTATTTTGAGAGTTTCAAATCACCTTCAAATAATCCATTTTCCATCCAGTCGGTAATGTTAGGGACAGCAGCATCAGTGTTGTTTGTTGGCGGTATAACTGCAGGAGCTGCCAAAGCAATGCTGATCAAACCCAGGCACAAAGAGATTTGTGATATCATTTTTGCAATTGGCAATTTTGCTGGTTTGAAATCATGGTGCTCCACTAAATAGTCTCAAACGTGACCACAATCATGACCCCCCCCCCCTAGATTTATGAAATAAACAACATCCTTTGTGGTCACTACAATACTGTTCTAGATCTAGCATGCATGGCCCAGGTCTGGCTGCATCAGGCTATTGAGCTTGCACGTACATTCTACCATTAAATAACAGGAATATATATAGAGTCCCACTCGCAATGCATCATTTGCATGCTTATGACTGCATGTGTGTATGTAGCCTTGATTCTGGAATCTAATGTGTAATGTGGAGACAGAACAGTTCTTGCTCTAAATCTAAAATCATGGCTTAAAAAGTCCATTTTCAAAACATCAGCTGTGATGGTTCATAATAATTATGTTTATGCATGAGGATGTGATTGGCCTTTGCGCTTCTCAGGCTCATTCAATTGTAGTACCTCTTTGCTTTGCATTAGACTAATGGTTTGTGAATTACTGACTACCAACCATGTTGACAGTACCTATATTGAGTAAAAGTATACCGAACTTTATAAGCTATACTCACTGAGTATAGCTAATGAAGCTAGGCATCATTATTCGTCAGCTTTTATTGAAGCATATAGGTGTAATGTCTGTGCACTTTGAATACTAACAGGTTTTTGGAAATTTGTTTCCTATAAACTATCTAGCTAGGTGTACATGAAACCCATGCACACACTACATAATTAATGTGTGATTCAATTGGTTGACTGATGTTGGGGTGAATACACTCAGTTTACAATTATGGGATAAAAGGTGTTCACAGCAATTATGAGGACGAACTGAGAGCAAAGATTTGGCTGTCCATTTGCTTACTTAAATAAAATAATTATGTGCAACATTTGCTTACTTGAAATAATTAATATGTGAAGATTCCAAGAACCCTCTCCAATGAAACGAAACGTGGCTATACATATAGACAGCCATCTGATCATCAGTGACATGCATGCATGCTAATGCCGCACTTGACAAAATAATGTCCCACCTCCCCTACCACCAGGGATAGGAAGGAATAGGTGAGGAATAAACTTAGTATATATACCTATGTAGGGGACTTAGAGTTGGCCCCCGTCAGGGGCACAAAGATTACTTGCAGATCACATAAGAACACACATTGGTACAGAGGTTACTAATTGGATCGTACAGAATTAAGGCTAATCCCCATGTTGTACTATGCCAGCATAATTATATAGGAATAGCATGCCCAAAGGTAGTGATTTCCGATTAGATCATGTAAAATCCCCACCTATCCAGGTAGGGGGAGGTGCATGGGACATTAGTTTTAGTTTGACAAGAAGTGCATAATATAGTTTAAGCATAATAATATAGCCTTGGCTGGCTTCACTTGCAACATTGGTAATGACTCTTGCAATAATGAGGGTCATTGGGGGGGAGTGGGGGAGGGGGACTTTGGTTGTCATCCTAAACCAGTTCACATGAACTTCTTTTTAATAACAAGTTGTGACCCAAATAAATTAGCTAGGTAAGTTTAAAGTGGGCATGCACAGGTCATCTTGGGCTTCAGTGCATTAATTATTGGTTGCCAACCTAGCTAAACCCTAAAACCAGTTCACATGCATGTATACTGTCAACAAGTTGTGGCTCAACCACGATATCAAACTGATAGTATACCTATAAAATTAGCAAGCTTGAAGTGCATGATCACAACTAGATCTAGGTCATGGGTTATGGCTTCAGTGCATTAATTATCGGTTGCAATTCTAACCAGTTCACATACATTTTTTAAGTTGTGGCTCAAACATGACTGCTTTCAGATAATACATTAAAAGGAAGCAGCTATAATAGCAGCATAGATACTTTGTAGTTTTTGTGTGCAGAGATCGAAGGAAAAACTATGCTAACAAATGCTGATATAGGCCTTAGCAAATTACGCTTTTTATTTTGCCTATTATTCTTTTTGAAAAGTCAGCCTATAATTATTAAGTTCCAATTTGGTGTACCCATTATTCCAGTTTAAAGACATCAATGAAAAACAATTTATTTGTAGTTGTATTGATAGCACTAGATACCTGAGGTAGCCTCGTTCCCAGCCTCGTTGTCTCTAGCTAGTATTTTTCAACTTCAAAAAAAATTGGCCCGGGACCGAGGCTATATACCTGAGGTAGTATTACAGACATAATTGTCTATGCCGAAAGAGAAAATACTCCTCCATGCCTGCTTAGTGGATAGTGCTAATACATTGGAGAGCTATTGTAATAGATGTCTATCTAGGCTGCATTAGAAATTAGGTCTACCAGACTCTGAGGGTCAATTATAAGTGCCCTATTATTGTCAATTTTATGCTTGTTGCTAAAAGTCTCCCAAAAATTAATTTGCCAAGCCCTAATGACTAGGATCTACAACTGTACTACAGTTGTAGTAACCACAGACTGCATGCGCTCTACTATTCTGTGGTTGGCATTTTTGGAACAGTTTGGTACTGTGTTTTGCAAGCTGCTCGGCATGCATTGTGCACAGTAAGAAAAGAAAGGAATGTGCATTGGTTCTCTATACTTAATAGCTACCTATACACTCAGTACAAACAGCAGAAATTAAGTATAGGCTATAGCTACATGCAACTGTGAAAGTAAATAAATTATAAATTGATCCACACAGCTAAACTAGTACAAACAATAAACGAATTATAATATTATAGCTACAACTGTTACACATAAAACGATAGGTAGACGTCTAGTCCCAGTCTAGGCCCATTGGTGATTGCCTCCTTAGTTCTGCTGGCCTCACAAAGATGTGAGTGGTCTCTGCTGGCTGCTGGTTAGATGGAGTGACTGGCCACTTTACACCAGAGCGATGATAAGCTGGGCTGTAGAAACAGGGAGAATAAACAATCAGATCCGACATATGAAATGTGCATATTGTATATTTGTCATTCATATACAAGTAGTCAAATGCGTTTCATGGGCGTTAGAGACAATAATTATTAAGCATGGCATTATTCACGGATCCATGCACAGCTTTGATAGCAAATCTTTCTTCCACAACAAAAACTAGATCTATAATAGCCTCGATCCCAGCCCCTCTCACTAGAGGGCCTGGTAACCACCGTTTGTGCGTGGGTGGATTCAATAGTAAATCTTTGTAGTTTATCAATTAACCTTTTGTACTATGGTCACCCACGTGGTTGATTAAACTACCGTATAGCGGGTAATTTTCGAGGGACAAAATATTCGTGGTTCAGCAATATTGAGACATTTTGTGGGTAATATTTTCGTGGTTGCTGCTTGCACTGCAGGTAAAGGTAGGCAAGGTCGCTTCATTCGTGGGTAAAATATTCGTGGTCAGACCTCCAACCACGAAAACTACGAATATTTTGCTCCACGAAAATTACACGCTATACAGTATTAGTATCAAGAGAGAGAAATCGCCATCACAACTCTAGGCTCATACAAGGAGCACTGATCTTACTGAGATGGCATCAAACAAGCGTCTGGAAGCAAGTAGACTTGCCAGAGTCGGTAGGTACTGACAGGAAAACGCCCACTACTCTACCACAGTACAAAAGAAGACAAAACCTGATTTTCCAACACTGGAGAGAGCTTGAGTAAGAGCAGAACAGAAGTAGAAGCCATCACAACAAAACTAGTCACTAGTCTAGGTCATAAATGTTGTAAGTAGCTGTGTTATTTCATTAAAACTGCTGTGATTTGTGCAACGACATCATTGTAAAATATACAATATACTGACTAATTTCCTAAGATATCTCGATCCCCAAGAATATCTTGGGGCAATTGACGCATGTGCAGACAGCGTAAATCTATACCAGGCCGTCTTTCTCAATTGAGAGCGGCCTGGAATCGAGGCTAGATCTAATACGAATCCCCGCTTTAGCCGACACTGCAGGTACCAGCACATGCGCATTGAGCTGCTCTTCCACGTGGTATTTTTAATATTTTGCTTCGAGGTACGATATCAGAGGAATGAATGACTCCCCGGTGGGAGTGACCCCCCCGGTCATTCCTGCCTTAAGGTGTGGGGGACTCCCCTAGGAGTGAATGACTCCCTACCCGCATGCTTGTTTGTTCCGGCCAATGTGACATGAACTTCAGAAGAGCCAGGATAAAGAGCAAGGTTAATAGCAAGGTAGTAGAAGTAGTAGACAGCAAGTGACAGCTGGAATGTAGACCTATGCATGTGAATGAAGAGCAAGGTTGCAAGGTTATATGGGAAAGAACTGGAGCCAAGTGCTGAGCTGCAAATCGCCCAAATGTACAAGTGCACAATGGGTTGTTACTGTCTGTGGCCTCTATTCAGTAGCAGAACATGCTGTGGGGGATCTCGACAGAACATAGCAAAACATGCAGTGGCAGCAACAACTGTGGTTTATTTGCTATTGCCGCTGCAGTGGAGTAGGAACAGTTAAAAGGTTGGAGGGGCCCACTTGGGTGGTGCTCCCTGCGCTGGAAATTTAAGACAGGAAGCTACACCCTCATTATGACATCATAATTAGCTGCGGCCTAGCTACAAGCTTATTACCTCTGAACAAGAACTAAAGTCTATAATAATATACAGCAGAATTGCTAAAACATGCATGTTACTGTAAAACAAGAGTATTATCATTCAGCGTAAAAAAAAAGAAGCGGTTCTTCATTTCTGCTTACAAATTCATGCTTTATCCTTGTCAATTGATTAGTTAAAACACCTATCCAACTCAGGAAGGGTGGGCTGATATTCAATGTTGAGGGGCCACTGGGCCCCTGCCCCCCCTGTTCCTACTCCACTGCGCTGCATATATACCACGAATTGCAAGGAGACAATTTGGATCACATCATTCTAAATGAAAATGAGACACCACCTTGTACGTTGTTTTGAAATGAGAAAAACTGAAGAAGATTTTCGAAGTCAAAAGAACTGAATAGTCGCAAGAGACCTGAGATTTTCCAGCATTGTTAATTATACTGCCCTTTGTCTCCACCCTGACTCTAGCCTCGATTCAAGGCCGATTAAAATATGGCCTGGTACCTATTGCAGGGGTGATAGTGCGCATGCGCTTCAAATTACCCAGAATATGGGTAATCGTACTACGAACGTAAAACCTTAGTAAATTACACAGGAAATTAGTCCGTTTACTAAAAATATGTTCCGTAATACTTTATCTCTATGATTGAGTTCTGTAAAGCTGTGGCTTATGCCGTCTATTGCGTTGGTCTAGAAGGCTTGAACACTAGTTTTAAGACAGAAGAGGCTCTCATCTACGTCTAGGATGGTCCTATAGCCGGGTTGTCTTTGCAAGTAGCAGTTTGAGGCACCATACACTTCCCATAGCCTGTACAGATCCAAGGTAAGACATCCTGACCATACAACCGTCATAGAGGTAGATGAGAGCCTCTTCTGGCTTCAGACTAGTGTGAAAGCCTTCTGGAACAACGCAATAGAGAGCTAAGCTGATGTACAAAGGTAGAAAATAGATGAGAGAAAGAAAAAGGGGATTCCCCAGATTCTGGGGAATAAACTAACGCATGCGCACTATCACCCCTGCAATAGGTACCAGGCCGTATTTTAATCGGCCTGAAATCGAGGCTACCCTGACTCCTACGATGAATTGACAAGCTACAACTAGCTATATATATTCTCCAACTGAGTGGAGATACTATAATGATACCACGAGTTGCACGTATCACACTGTATCATTTCATCGTAGGAGTCAGGGTGGAGACAAGGGCAGTATAATTAACAATGCTGGAAAATCTCAGGTCTCTTGCGACTATTCAGTTCTTTTGACTTCGAAAATCTTCTTCAGTTTTTCTCATTTCAAAACAACGTACAAGGTGGTGGTGTCTCATTTTCATTTAGGATGATGTGATCCAAATTGTCTCCTTGCAATTCGTGGTATATATACAGCGCAGTGGAGTAGGAACAGGGGGGCCAGGGGGCCAGTGGCCCCTCAACATTGAATATCAGCCCACCCTTCCTGAATTGGATAGGTGTTTTAACCAATCAATTGACAAGGATAAAGCATGAATTTGTAAGCAGAAATGAAGAACCGCTTCTTTTTTTTTACGCTGAATGATAATACTCTTGTTTTACAGTAACATGTTTTAGCAATTCTGCTGTATATTATTATAGACTTTAGTTCTTGTTCAGAGGTAATAAGCTTGTAGCTAGGCCGCAGCTAATTATGATGTCATAATGAGGGTGTAGCTTCCTGTCTTAAAATTTCCAGCGCAGGGAGCACCACCCAAGTGGGCCCCTCCAACCTTTTAACTGTTCCTACTCCACTGCAGCGGCAATAGCAAATAAACCACAGTTGTTGCTGCCACTGCATGTTCTGCTATGCTCTGTCGAGATCCCCCACAGCATGTTCTGCTACTGAATAGAGGCCACAGACAGTAACAACCCATTGTGCACTTGTACATTTGGGCGATTTGCAGCTCAGCACTTGGCTCCAGTTCTTTCCCATATAACCTTACAACCTTGCTCTTCTTTCACATGCATAGGTCTACATTCCAGCTGTCACTTGCTGTCTACTACTTCTACTACCTTGCTATTAACCTTGCTCTTTATCCTGGCTCTTCATGTCACATTGGCCGGAACAAACAAGCATGCGCGTAGGGAGTCATTCACTCCTAGGGGAGTCCCCACACTTTAGGCAGGAATGACCGGGGGGTCATTCATTCCTCACAACGGTACTATAGGTCCTACCAGGAGTGCATGAATAGGAGTATCCGACACCCACGCACTTCAATAGTATTCATGCACTCCTGGTCCTACTCCAGGAGCCATACTTCTCTGAGACTCCAAGCTTCTTTGCTGTGATCCACAGTGCATATAACTATGTACTAAAAACTCAACATCTGTTTTATTGCTCCTGAGTTGCTGTGCATACTAGACAGCTCAGTCATACTGACTCAATATACATCACTGCATTATATCACTCTTCTGCATGGTTTCTTAATCATGTCACCAGCTCGCCAAGGGTTTGCACTTTAGTGCTCTAGTTGTATACAGTAACCTAATACCCATAATTATAGAGATCATCTCTTTGGTAATTTGCATTGGTCTGATCATGCAGCTTATCTTACATCATCATCATGATTTCGATTATTAATTTATTAAATATTTTTGCCGACCAAAAATATACAATGAAAATTTGACGCATGCGCAGACAACTAGTACAAGGCCTAGTTGTTCACCTAACCGTTATAAAAGCGAAAACTCGGCCTGGGATCGAGGCTACGGCCAGCATTGATAGCAAATCTTTCATCTATACAACAATTAAGGTGTTTATCTCACCAAATACGAACGCTTAACTCATGTAAACTGTAAACTTAAATGGATTATGCTGAATTAACCAAAGCATGCATGATGAACCCCATGCACTCACTTATGGACTAGTCCGGCAATACTGACATGTCCGCCTTGCCTCTGAGGGGGCGGGGCAAATCTCAGTGGTCTAGGGAATAGGTGGTTTGGGGTCTCCCAGCAATCCACAGCTCTCCTACGACCACTGACCTCCTGCAGTAGTATGCATGTGTGCATGTTTATTAAAGGGTGTGATCGATCATGAGTGACCGAGTGTATTCCAAGAATGGTACATAATATTTGAGGAATATAGCTATGTGCAGCATGTATAGTTGAAAAGCAGCACAGATGCAACCAATTAAGCGCTATATACACATAATTACAGAGGCATACCTAGTATATATAAAAAGTTCCTAATTCACATAATATAGTGCCACTTACGCTAGGTCCAAGGCTGGTTTCATCTGTCACACCACCAGTCCAGTCTTCCTCTGATACAAATGAGGGAGAGCTCCCCTCATTAGCAAGAGGTTGGCCAGGTCTACGTAGGAAGAAGTTGAGGTCTTTTCCACTATTATTATCAGCAGGCTGAGGGGGTAGAGGGGTCACCTGCACCGGATGTGAAACATTTTGCAGTGTGAAGTTAACCTACACACAACTACCAGAACAGTATATAATTATTGTGTCTGAAGTTGAACGTTATACGAGGAGTTCTAGAAAATGTGTATACTTTGCTGACAGCACTTGGTTACTTTATATCGTGAGAGCGTATACCTTTCTAATCACTGGATACAGGGGTATCCTTCCTTCATCGCCTTTCTTTTTGTTGCCTCCTTTGCCGTCTTTCCTTCCCCTCATACACAGCAACAGCACCATCACACTCACCGTCAGCAATAGGAACATACTCAGTGCCACACCTACTGCAATGAACACATTGATGTACCGGTCTATGATGGAGGTGGGACTAATGGGAGGGGGTGGAGTCACATAGGCAAACGATCCCGAGAGCCCAATGAAAGGGGTGTTGGCGATAATGACCTGTATAATTATGTATGCATGAGTAGCTGATTTAGTAGCGCTATAGTCCCAATTAATATATCCTCAACAAACTAATGCGCAATGTGACCTGTATATAGTTGTATATTTGACTAGACATAATTGTTAAAAATTTCACCTATACAAATTAAGAACTGTTGTTTGCGAGAATGTCTGACCAAAACACTACCTTCTTGGGTATAATGTACGTACCTCAAAGGTGCTGGCATCCATGCTCTTCATGAGTGTTGCTATGGCATCGTTGAGGTTCAGAACATCTGGGGGATCAGTGGGTTGTCTGTTCAGCAGATCAAACGCAACAAGAACACCAGCGGAGGTTATCTGCAGCATAAGAGCAAAATAAAATAATTATGGATCTAGTCCTAACTGTGCGAAGCTTGCATGCACACATTTTCCATACATACACGATATAATAGTATAGATCTCACCTCAACAGTAATGTTTTCAATCCTAGAAATGTCTACATCCATGGCCAGGCTGAGTCCATTCAACACAGCGACATTTAACTCTTCCCCTCTTGGTAGAGCAGAGGTGTCTCCCTCTAGTGTAAATCCTATCTTCTCTCGGCTTGTGTTTTGGAATGGATTTATGATCTGGAATGAGACTGACGTGGTGGCTTGGAATCTGGACGGGACTGTTTGGAATGAGAGTGTGAGGCCTTGTCCCGGTCTGTCCACTCGTAGACGTGTGAATTCGGCTACACCTCTGACAAACTGTACACGAGTCACTCCACCAAGCAAGGGGACACTGCATGTAGGGAGAGAGTTAGCTTAATTTGAAGAGGAGGTGGTACAAAGGTAAGCCTTTTACATGGTTTGCTTTGCAACCTAGATTACATGCATTTACAAGTTAGTAGAGGCACAATCGCTATGGTGGTACGTTTTCTTTTACAAAACTGGAGGGCATTCTAAGACACATGCAATCATTGATTGCTTCTCTTCGTTCAATGGAGCCCCCTTTGCGAATGCCAAAACACCACGGCTATTACCGAAACTGACCCTTTTATTTAGAGTACACTGTGACTTACTCCGATGCCTTGTCTCCTAGAGGATGCAGTAGAGTGGCCTGACAGGTCCATGGATTGACGTTGGCCAGACCCAGGTTCTCCACAGGTCTACCCTGGTCATCAAACACTGTAACTGTTACGTGAACAAGGTGGCTCGTCTGAGGGCAGAAAATGATATTAAATGAAAGTGATATCAGTTACAATGTACACGTACAAAGAATGATGTTTAATCTACTGAAATCAAGTGACTTAATTATATATAGCTATTATGAATTGAAGCACGCTACGCTATTTTATACTATAAAGTGGATAAGAAGTTGCTTTCTTATAATTGGAAGTGCCAGGAATTGAATGGCAGGATTCCTAATGGGCCATTTTTAGGTAAGCAGAATTCTATAACTTGATTTGAAACAGAATGGCTGAATGACTGCATCTTATAGACGTACCCCTTCCCGAGGTTCCAAAGTGACTCTCATCTCCGTGGGGATGACGAAGTCAATTGTTACCGTGGTATCGGTACTGCTCTCCCCTGATCCAGTTGCCACCGTGGGAGATTCAATTATCTCCTCCACTGGGATGATTACAGGATCTCCCTTGTCAGTGGTGGCATTCTCGTACACTGGAGGTATGACAGGGGGTATTGGAGAAGGAGGGGGTGTGGCTGGTACAACCGAGAGTCCAGTCACTGTTGCATTGGTGACATTCACTATGCCTCCAGTTAGAACCTGCAGTTTTTTAAAACAGTTTTAAACACAATAATTATATAATCCTGCAAACTACAAATTCGATCCACTAACAGGAATGGTACAGTATTATTCTTGTTAGCGGAACTGAGTACATATCTACTTGTCTAGTTCGGTAGTAATTATATTGATGTGCAGTGGCATTTCTAGGAAATGCAGTAGATGTAGTAAATGTGGTCTATATAGCTCAATCATATAGACATGCAAAAGCTTCTTTCAATCTATAGCTATATATAATATAATTATGATGCTCAGTAATCAGATACTTAATTAATTGTTAAGATGATGCTTGAGCACCCTGAGTCCCTAGCTAGATACACGGACTCTACTAGATAGAAGCCTCACTCTAGATTTTGGACAGTTCAAGGTTATTGATCAACACACATACGTATTTGCTAACAAAAGGACAGCTTAAATTGTACCGATGAAACTGTATACTCACCAGATCTACGACTCTCCCAGCAATCTCGTTGATCTCCATTACCTCTTCCAGCACCTCCTCGTAAAGCTCCACTTCCTCTACATAATCCACTACGCTGACGTTAAAGCTGTCGGCGAACGACTCCACTGAGTCAGGGGGGTCATCGTTGAACGGGTTGGTGCCAATCAGGGGAGTATCTTCAGTCGTGTGGTCCTGTGGATGGATTTCGATATTTTTAGTGGTTTACTCGAAATAGAAGGCCTTTGGTCATAAGAATTTAACACGTCCACAACTAGAATTATACGCATAGGGTAATTATGATTTGGAAATTGAGTATACAATTCTGATTCCCGGCTTGCTGTTGTAAGCTCTCTAGATTGATGGGAATATAGCTTTTAAGTGTATCACAGTTTTATATACTTATTGCACGTAGGTACGTACATCAAGATCCACACTGTCGTTCATCTCTCCGGCCATCATTATTTCCATGGCAATGGTGGGAGGAGGTGTACTAGTAATATTGGCGGCAGGGGGATTTCCGAACTCAAGTGTGATTGTGGTTTGGTTGAACTCATTCACTGCCAATAAGCTCCGCCTACTACGAGGGGCACCACTGCTCTCGGAGACAATCCTGTAGGGAAGGAACGTACATGTTTGATTTACGCAAATAAAAATGTAGCTATCAATAAAAAAGGGACAGAAGGGTCTGAACCTTCATCCCGAAACAGTTGAAATCTTTGCCTGATTATAATTATGACTTGTGTAAGACTTACTTGACTACTCTGATTTTGTTTGGGTCAATCTTGAGGACAAATGCCAGGTTCCTAATGAGCTCCCCCACATTGAAGAAATCGTCAAGACTGACAGCAAGAGAGAGCGACACTTGCACCACAGGGGGCGTCCGGATCTCAACGGGGTCACTGCCACGAACAATCTGTGGAGCATTAATTGTGGGCTAATTAATGACATCTTATAGCTAATACGATTTCGTTAATGCAATAATTATATTACTCAAGAGGTCAAACAGCTCGTAACATTTCACCGCAGTGTCAATCATGCATCTTTGAAAATACTTAGTTGATCGAAAGTGTTCAGTAAATAATTACGAGCTTCCATTCATGCACTTTGTGTTCAAGATGAGCGCATCTTAATTAATGCCTGTAATAACACGACCCCCCATGCACCATGTATAGTATCTGCGACTCCCTCTCAAAATAGTTGGCCCCTCCGAACCGATCCCTGTTAGGCTTGTATGACCCGTCCGTCTGCAAGACTCCGCCTTCTTCCAGGT
Organism: Halichondria panicea; assembly: GCF_963675165.1. NCBI lineage: Eukaryota > Metazoa > Porifera > Demospongiae > Suberitida > Halichondriidae > Halichondria > Halichondria panicea. The sequence continues at coordinate 4,353,613 of NC_087381.1, read as the reverse complement.
ATTCCACATTCTCAGGCTCAATGAAAATGTTGTTCTGGAAAACGGAAGAGATTTTGACAAAGTTGAAAACTTGTATACGTATGTACAAAGCTCAACATTAATTTTTGGTTCGAACTAACTCGCCAACGAAAGACTGAAATAATTGTTAATAGATGGCATTATTGAGTAGGGGTTGTGAATTACAGAGAATCAGTAGACTACTCGTATAAAGATAATTATGTATACCTTGTAAACATCTTTCCTCCTAGTATCCTTAAAGAAGATGCACATTCGAATGGAATCATCCGGCCCAGCGTTGAGGAGATGGAATCTCAATTGTGTGGGAGGTGACCCTGTCATCCACACACAGTAATCTGTTCCCACGGCGACAATGGTGAAGAATGTCGACAATCTCTTCAAGCAAGTGTAGTACACACACCATCCTGGAACAGTATATTGCACTCAAAGTAAAAAGACATCGATATGCATGGATTCTCATGACATGCTATAACGTTGAAGCTACCGAATAGATGTTGGGTCAAGTTTGAGAAAATGCACTTGCTATAGTATAATAACGAGTCAATGTACAACTAGCAGTATACTGTTACAGATGCTATATATAAAAACGCTTCAAACTACACGCACACACCCCTCACCGTGATCCATGGGTCCATTGATCAGGTCAGTGTAATGCCCTGCTCCAGTGTTCCCCCCGTTGAGTGCCAGAGGAGACAGACGTCTCGTCTCCGTATCCTCATCAAGGCTCTCAATGACTAACATGTGATGGGTCATATTCTTACAGCGGTAGCCCTGCCAAGACTCCACCCACTCACATCCACCGGCATTGCTGTCAAGATTACTGTATGTGTGTGGGGTGTATAGTAACTCAAAAGCCACTACATTAATTCCTAATTTCCAGGGTATAGCATCAATAGCAACATACAGTAGTATAAACTGGCTCACATTTCAGTTTAACGATTACATACATCTATGAAACATATTTTAGCAACGCCACATGCATGCACAGCTTATTCACCCTGTATCCCCCCTGGCTATTCCCCTGTGCTGTACAACATCAGTGGGCAGAGCCAATGCTCCATTCTCCCCCTCCTGGGCCAACCAGGTCACTGGCACACGATGACTGTAGTTAGCAAACCTGCACAGGGAAGGACAGAGAGAGGTAGTCATTTGGTACTACGTGCTTTTGGCCATGTGTGCACATAATTACACTGATAACTGGTTCTTCAGCTGTGAAACATGTTAATGTATTATATAGGTCACCCGGGCCTAGCTCCTTTGGCACACCAACATTGGCTGAGGTGGCCTTACTGCTAACACAGGTTGCATGCTTTGCTCCCGTGAATGTGACCGTAGTCTGGGATGGTGACCACATGCAACAGACATGCATATAGTTCAATCACTGAACTCATACCTTCTTATAAGCGCTTCTACCTATAATTATGCTTTAGAGCTGATAAGCTTCAACCAATTCAATTCAAGTTTTATGTAGAAGTCCCTGACGTACCTGTCAACCACGTAAAGTAACCATGCATAATTGACCATAGAACTCTGGGGCTGAACTCAACGCAAATAGATTTATTCAAGCAAGATGATGCGTGCATGAAAGAGCTTAATTAAGCTGATCGAGACTAGAAACTGCAATGCACTCAGCAATTCAGTCAAACATAGGATGACAAAATAGATACAGTAAGTGCACCTCACCTTAGTTCAGCAAATGGTATGATTGAACCGAGAGTGGGATAGGTTCCCACAAATCTCCCGTCATTGTCACGAATCAGGGCGTGCTTGGGACCGTCACAGTCCATATCAACACAGTCCTAGAGAGTGGTATAAGACAGCATCATTATTTCAATAATTGTATCTACTTAGCAGTTATTTAGATGTAACTAGTGGATTGTGCTTTGACAAATTAATATTGAGCTTTGTAAAATACTGTTATTATAGAGATAAACGAAATCTGACATAATTTTGTGTATATCAATTTGAGGCGAAAAACAGAGCCAGGGGTGACGAATAAAACATAAGTACTACAAAGGGTATAAGTATTGACTATACCTCTTGTACTATCCACTCTGGATCCGGCTCATAGAAGAATGCCAGATTGTTCATACCAACATTCAACTTGTTGGTACCAGTCATGTAGATGGGATGCACTGCATCAGCACTCAAAGGGTTATTGGCAATGGCAACAGTATTGTAGTCACAAATCGAGTCAGTGAAGCGTGCAAACGAGACTCGGTCCATGTGCACCACACCGTCGATGGCTGGGTAACCTTTCACTGTATGGGTGGAGTATAAAATTAGTAGAGCATATATACATGGTTACTAACATACTTATACAGTGAAATCTATATAAGGGATACTTGTGCAAGATCTTAACTTTATTTTGAAGCATTGCCCCTTATGGTCATGGTCAATACAAAACAATGTACAGTAACTCACTGAGATGCCATGGCCCTGTACCGTCCATCTTACTCCTCTTCTGGTTAAGTGACGACATCATCACTCCCATTTGTAGGTTGCCGGGGTGGAATGATACGGACGGTGGTATGAAGGAGGGTGCTCTCGTGACACACGTCTCCCCGGGAAGGGAGCCCACCAGCAGAGAATCTAGTGAGTGAAATTTACCGCAATTATTAGAGGGTACTATTATAATCAATTACCCTGGTAATAAACTACACATGCAGGCTAATAATAGTTGAACATCGCTCTATTAAAAAAATGGCCAGTCATGCATGTATGTGTTAACAAGGATGACGGGTGTGATAACTTGGCTACGCACGACTACTTTAGTTGGCATTCAACTCAGGGCCACCGTAATTTAGCCTTCTTTTCAGGACACTTGTAGATGTGGATTTTGTCGTCATAGCAACACCGTTAGAGTGCCTGACTGTGGTACTAGGTATCTAGACGCAATAAGTTCACACTTCTTCACGTGAGGCTTGTCTTGTGGACTTTTGAATATACTCTGATGTGCCACACCTTGGTAATAACCAGTATCAACTCATGTACGATACAAATGATGTACTATTCTATCATAAATTATGTAGAGACACTATGATGACCCACAAAAAAACTGACATGTCTGTGTGCAGTAAGTAGAATGAGCAAACCATGTATAAGAAACAAAATTGACTCTTATTTGTGTGATATGTACCATGCAATGTGAAAACCCGGTGACATAATTATGACCACCAACACAGACTAATGTGATACTAAATTGATCTGTTTGGAGGCGTCAACAAGTACAGTGTACATTACTGATTATTGTCATTGAAATAGTCATACTAGTCCAGGCCTTTAATTAACCCTATAGCATTGTCTGCGTGTGGAATAGTAGTTTTAGGGAATTGCATTTACGTATGAACCCTAACCCTACAACTATAAACCTGTTGTCAACAAGAGAGTATATAGTGTGCGTCATACGAATGCTTGCTGCCAGTAAACTAGTCAAGGGGACTTTTGATCGACCCTGGCATTGTTATTGTAGTACAGGAGATAAGATATTCGGCACTAGGATTGTCTACAACAAGTCATGTGTGTTTAATTAATTAGGTTCACATCAACCCGAGATCAGTTGTCAACAAGAGATTAGTATAAATAAGCCAACGTTTCAAGTAGCACATCCACAATGCAGAATAACTTATCAGAATGAAAACAGCAGCAGTAAAAATAGTATGTTTCTACATACTCTCAGAGTGCTTCACTATTATCCAAGGTAAGGACAGGCGTGCAATAAGTTGTAATTACATTGCCAACTTAATTATGTGTTGATCAATGCAGGTTCCCCTGTTGGAACAGTCAAGTCCAACAACACAGAGGTGTCTCCCAACATCCCCTACATACAAATACTCCGTGGTAGAGATGGTAGAGACGGCCCTCAGGGCACGCCAGGAGCTCCAGGTATAGACGGCGGGGACGGGAGGGAGGGGGAGAAAGGTTCAAGAGGAACCAAGGGGGAACAAGGATTCCCTGGCCCAGCCAGCGGAGGGGTTACTTACATAAGATGGGGGAAGAAATCTTGTCCTTCTGTGCCCGGGACAGCGCTGTTATATCATGGAATGGCGGCTGGAAGTTGGTTTTCAAATACTGGGGGTGGAGCAAACTATTTGTGTATGCCACATAACCCTCAATATGGCAACTATCTAGCTGGTGTGCAAGGCTCGAGCCCTCTCTATGGAACGGAATATCAACTCCACAGTGGTGGGCCTATATCTTCATCTGCTCAAGATCACAATGTCCCTTGTGCCGTTTGCTATGTTTCCACGAGAGTATCATCACTAATGCTACCAGCTCGAATGGAGTGCCCAACAACTTGGACCCTTGAATACAATGGATATCTGATGTCAGCTTATCATACTAGCACCCACTATCGCACCATGTTCGAATGTGTCGACCAATCCCCTGACAGAGTACCAGGGAGCGCAGTAAGCACCGATGGTGCACTGTTCTATCATGTGGAGGCTACCTGTACTGGCCTACCATGTGGACCCTATGACCCACAAAAAGAACTGACATGTACTGTGTGTACCAAGTAGATTGTATTATGTGCAAGACTCTATAAGTACAGAAGAGACTCTTAGAAGTGCCGATGTGATAATTAAACATGTACATCAAAGTGCAAATGAGATATATATGAAAGGGTACATTATTTTAGGGCCGGGTCCAGGAAATTAACAATGGTAGGGTTGTGGAACAAGGCCCATTTAATTATACATGACACAAATACAGCACAGAAAATTTGCTAACAAAAATCTTAGTGTAGCTGTTTATGGCAACCGTAGCTGCATGGCCTGGCACCCGGTAAAGTAAGGTAGCTTGAGGTAAGGGAGTGCATGCTTCCTACGCCACTACATCATTGAATATGGTCGCAGAGTGTTTGGTAGGTTGCAACCCCACCCCTAGATCCGCCCCTGACATTTAGCACTACAGGTGCGGATGCCTCGGTGATATAAATGATTGTTGCTAAAAAGGATGCTAAAAGTTAGGTCCATACTAAATTTTCAACACGTGGTAGACAGGCACACGCAACATTGATGTAATAATGATGCAATGTCAGCTCATTATTGGAACTTTTCAGCTTTTTAATCACTCCGGAAACTGCTGCGCTCTACTGCAGATCTAGAGATACCTACTAAGTTGCTGATTTTGCCAAGTCTGAAGAGGGCTTTTAAGCAAACTAGCCGTAACTGGAGACTACTTAGTTTGCAAAATCTGAGTCAAAATCCAAGAAAATTGGCTAAAAGCCTACATCCACACACACACACACAAACACGTCACACGAGCATACCTTGTTGTTAATTATGCCCCGGCCGGTGTGCATGCTCAAGTGCAGCACTTCATATAGTACTGAACTACATACATTAATTTTTGGTGGATGATGCACATACACTGTAACTCACCACTGATGGAGATGAACTTGTTCCCGCGCAGATGAGCCACAGGATTTGGTCCAAACACATTCAAGTTCACGCCCACTTTGCCGACCCCTATCTTGAGGTGAGTGGCGACCAATGACGATGCAGTAGATGAGAATACGCCATAGTTCCACTGAAGCGTGGCAGTAAATCCACCAATGGCAGTACAGTCCCTTGGTAAGCCAAGCACTACAAGTCCTATCAGGCCACTATGTGCAGTGTTGTCCCAGAACATGGCCTATGAGGAGGAGCAAAGTCATCTACATATGTTTTGGAGGGGTCTATGGGATATAGAAGCCCAAAGGCACTGATTTAGTATCCTGAGTGTATAGCGAGGGTACTAAAGTGGCTGAGGGCTTCTAAATGAATACCGATAAAACAGTGTCTACTCATTTAGATACTAGATGCGCAAACCTTGCCCTCGAAGCTTGACTATAATACAATTACGGAATACTAGGTATACTAAGTAAATTGCTAAGTCCCTGTGTGTGTGTGTGTGTGTGTGTGTGTGTGTGTGTGTGTGTGTGTGTGTGTGTGTGTGTGTGTGTGTCCCCATAGTAAATTGCTAAGTCCCATAGTATACCTGCTCTGAGGCACTTTTCCCATGCATGTACTTCCCATGGCCATGTACTTCCCATGTAGATCTTATCAACTAGTATCTAAGTGCACATAACTACAGATTTAAGCGAGAAAGCTACTGCAGTATACCACAAACTGCCTAATAATTATGTACACAATTTTAATGACACATCAGAAGTTTTAGTTTGTGGCTACACATTTAATGCGTCTAAGTTACATGTAGCATACACTTTTATCGATATCAAGCGAGAGGCAAACAATCTACAAATTATTTTTCTTAAGTTGCTACACAAAATAATTATATACCTGCTCATAGGTCGGTGCAGTGTTGTCCTCGAGGCAAGGTTCCCCTGCGTATCGGAATGCAATCCTGTTGGAGCCAGCTGCTGCATTGCCACGAACTACGTTACTACCGTCCACGTCAAAGGTAGCAGGGAAGTCAACAGAATGGTTATCTGGTGGGCTGTGTGCGTAAATATGTAAGTATTATTGGTACCGAGGAGTGATGATGACAGGCAATGCACAATGTTAAACTCAATAGTAGAATACATTGTATATAGTATGGGGTGCCATTTGTGTCAAAATTAATACAAATTGCACGTACATCATAAATGAATACATATATAAATGCAGGTGGTGCATATGATATGCAGCATGTGCATATAGCAAATGAAGTGGTTGCATATACAAATGCAGCACATACATTTGTATATGTACCTGATATATATAAATGCAGCAGTCCCATATAATATATGCAGCAGTCCCATATAATAAATGCAGCAGTCACATATAATATATGTAGCAGCGTCATATAATATATGTAGCAGCGTCATATAATATATGCAGCAGTCCCATATAATATATGCAGCAGTTCCATATAATATATGTAGCAGCGTCATATAATAAATGCAGCAGTCGCATATAATATATGTAGTCATAATTATAATAATTATATGTAGCAGCGTCATATAATAAATGCAGCAGTCGCATATAATAAATGCAGCAGTCGCATATAATAAATACAGCAGCCGCATATAATAATTATGCCTTGGTGCGCATGCGCATGGGTATACAGTAGTGTGTTTATGTGTCTTGTGTGTAGACTAGCTGCTCAAGGATCAATGAAGTGCAAGTAAGAGTTTCTATAGGCCTTCTAGTCATGTTTTCTGGAGTGTATATAATTATAATGCTTCGTTCTCGAGTTATGCTAAGTGTTGCTTACTTGCAATGCCATTGCAGCCTTTTAAGAAGAGTGCGTAGAAAAACTTGCCCATGGTGAGTGCATGTTGCTACTCTATACTTATAGTAGCTATATATAGCTCTGCACTATAGAACGCTATATAGCTATTGGTAGCTGCAAGAGTGAGAAGAGAGCTCTGCTGCAAGGCTCTCCTGATGCAGCCATTAATTTTAGACTTGGACTTTGGCATCGATCCTTTTTAACAAAAATAATGGACGATCATTACCCAATCTTTGCTATAATTATATGCGACTGCTGCATTTATTATATGGGACTGCTGCATTTATTATATGCGACTGCTGCATTTATTATATGAGGCTGCCGCATATATTATATGATGCTGCTGCATTTATTATATGGGACTGCTGCATTTATTATATGGGACTGCTGCATTTATTATATGACGCTGCTGCATTTATTATATGCGACTGCTGCATATATTATATGGGACTGCTGCACTTATTATATGGGACTGCTGCATATAATTATTATATGGGACTGCTGCATTTATATATATCAGGTACATATACAAATGTATGTGCTGCATTTGCTATATGCACATGCTGCATTTACATATGGGGCATCTGCATATCATATGCACCACCTGCATTTATATATATATGTATTCATTTATGATGTACGTGCAATTTATATTAATTTTGACACAAATGGCACCCCATAAATAGTGTATAGTCTATAGACTATTCAAACAATCATAAATCAATCGGGTACTAAGCTGGAGGCTACCAAGAGAGGGCATCATGAGGTATCATAATTATTACGTATATACTGGTGTACCTGGAATATGCAACGTACGTACTCTCACCTATTGGGTTGAATGGTGGATGTCAACATTGCAAGGTTATCCATGACCACATTATCACGACCGCCAACTTTAATTCCAGAATCCACAGTCCTCCATATCACATTCTGTGAGATTTCGATTCCATATGATGAGTGAACTCCGATAGCAGTATTGTAGCCATGATGAATGGAGCACCTCCTGATATAACTTCCTGCAGAAGTCTCAAAACTATTTGCAAATGCTATAGAATAGCGAGGATCTCTGGGTGAAAAGTAGCCACCCTGGCCACAATTGCGTATCTCAACTGAGTCGATTTTGAGTCTGCCATTATACACAAACCGTCCACTGAAGTACTCTCCCACTAGTATCCTGCAGCCGTAGTGGTTCTGCTCCAAAGGCTCACTTGGGTCCTCTCCTCCTGCAAACGGAGAAACATTCATGCATGGCGATAAGAGAGCCAAGTTTTTTGATACAAAGCGAAATTCTATGAAATACATGGGCACAGGAAATGTATAGTTGTCTCAGTTTGATAGACCTCACCTTGAATGACAATGTTGTGAGAGAGCAGCCCCACTTCAGGGGCCATCATTCCTCCATCCCCCCACCACGGAGTGGCCACTAGAGGGGGATCAGCAGCGTTTATGTCTGACTGCTCCAAGAATGGTTGTAACAGGTGGTCATATTCAAGTGGCTCGCTTAGTGTGACAGTACCTGTGTAGTGGGTGAACGCATGTGATCATGATAGTTTGATACACACAGCCATATTGATCGGTTGCAGTCAAAAACTACTCATGCTATGGCCCTTCAAGCCACTGCATAATTGTTCAATTATATACACTTAAAAGGTATACGCTTATAATAATTATAATGCTTAAAATTAGCTATGGAGTTCAAAAGAAAGTCAGTCATAGCATTAATTTACGGTATCACAAGATACTATAATATACATGTATATAGGTGTGTACACACTTTTCTCATACCTGTGGATCTATCGTAACTGGAGATGGTCCTTATCTCCGACTCAGTCGGCTCCCAACTCGAGGGGGCGATGACAATTTCATCACCAACCCCCCAATTGGGGTAGGCATTCCCCTGCAGTTGTAGAGTGCCACTACCAGCTGGGGTGTTAGCACTGAGACGAGTCCAGGTTGTCTTGGAAACACCATGAATTGTGAACTGTAAAGAGAAACGAAAAAAGTATGTATTAGGCAACTGTGTGTACAGAAGCAAGTATTACCACATTTATAAACTATTGAAAATAACGATAGTATAATTACAAATAAAGTATTATTCTAAACATGCACCAAAATAAAAGTTTAAACCCATGCAACACATTTTCTGCTCACATTTCCGAACACTCCAATCCCCTTTGATCCAAACTGCAGTCTCCTTGATAGACGTAGTGGGACGTCATTCCTGAGTCCGTTCAGAGTGATCACCACACGATGAGTGAACGGCTGTTCCTCGGTACCTATGAAGACCCTAGCCATCTCACCTTGGATCAGGATCTACAGAGTGGTAAAAAGGTCACAAATACACTATGTAGCTAAAGTGCAGCGCAATGTAAATCTGTATTGCCATCACCATAATCAGTTTATTTTTACACTGTGCACTACGGCATTGGCTGATGTCTTAGTAAAAACTGTCTGCTATAATAATAGCCGAAACACCAACCCACCAGATCTGCTGTAAAATTGTAGTCTCTTGCATCCTCAAAGATAAGCTCTCCTAGTATGTACACTCGGTGGAGTGTGGGCGGAGTCACATCAAGGAGCATCCTCCATCGAGAGGAGATGATAACGTCCTCCCCTTCCTGGGGGACTATGCCAGAGGGCCAGTGTTCGGGGTTGCTCCACACTCGTTGACTGGGGTGGTATATAATGATAGTGAGGGTATAATTATGTGAAGTGGGTATTATGTGTTATGTGCGGATTGCACACTTTTTAGGTAGCCTAGGGTTCAAAGTGGAATTGTAAGAAAGATGGAGCAGGATGTGTGTGAGCTATAGTATTCAACTCTGGCATGTACAGTATACCTAGAAATGGATTAATGTTCTGCAACTACAGATACGTACAATGTTTCGTAGGGTCCATAGTCGATGGCAGGAGGTGGGCAGCCCGTGACTGGGCAGGGTTCGTAGAGGTAGTTGAATGTGATGTCGTTGTTTTGATCAGTGAGGTTTTGCCCGGTGATCAGGTAGGTGACCGCATTGGGGTCGGTCTCATTCTCGAGGTGCCAAGAACTGCATGCATCAAGGAGTGAGTAAGAGACTGGTACCATTCAAATTACAGGGAAATGTAATCTCCAAGCCCTTTGTATCATTACTTTGAGGTGTTATAATTAATGTACATATAGTATATAAAACTGTAAGCTGTCTAGTGCTGCTGAATACCATGCCGGCACTAATCTACAAACCTCCTACGCACTTATATAATAAGTACAGTCATGTGTCATCATCTGGAATAAGAATGCATGCATGCCCCAAGCTCCTATACTTAAAATTCTCTATACATTCAATATATTAAGAGTCACACTGTGTACAGCTGCAGATGCAACTTGCATGCATAACTGTACTTTTGACTCACAACAATGGATCGGAGTCCAGTGGTAGTTCTCCATGGGGGGTGGGTTCTAGATTATCCCCCACATTGACATGGTCTGGTGTCTGTATGAACTGATGGGTCACCCACAGTCGACTGTTCGGTATGATTCCATATACACCAGCCTTGTAGGATGTGTGGTCAACTCTGTAAAATATTATAGAGGGAAGTGTTAATCAAACCTGATTTCTATGAGTATGCATTAGCCAGACATTGTAATCACATACAATACAAGGTTACGAAATCAGTCTTTCTCTATGCCAACCTGTGTTCCAGGGGGGTCTCCCAGACTAGAGTGTGATCATAGCCATCAGGCATGGTGAACATGTAACCGTCCAGGTGGGTCAGACGATAATGCCTCCAAGGAATAATGCTGCTACCGAACTGATTGCTTGCATTCACACTTACCCCCCTAAGAGTAGCCTGCATGAGAGTATAGAGAGTCGCTCAGTTAATATACTATCTAATAATGGACACTCCGTAATAATTATGATGCTGCATTAATATTGCTTGAATCCCTTTCCACAAAAGGGGAAGTGAAAAGTATCCAAATACAAGACAAAGGATTTTTTACTGAGTCAATGAAACATTGTATGCAGTGCAAGAACACAAAAAAGGTTTCTGAATCAAGAGACATACATGTATGTAATTGTATTTTTTAATGCGATTCGTTGAAGACCAAAATTCAAGTGGCAAGAACGTTAACTTTGAAATAATAGCTCGTTGGGGGCCTCGTAGCCCTAGTACAGTGCAACATCAATGCAGGTGACATTAGAGCACATGTATATACTCTAGATCTATGAACTATACATACCAGAGGCTCAGCTCTGTTCCAAGCCATCCTGAGGAAGTTGATGTCCCCACTGCACACTGTACCATTGATGGTAGACATGTCGACACTGAACTCGGGCAGGGAGGGGGTGCAGAACTGTGGGGGATTGAGGGGGCTGTTTGGGAGTACCCACCCTCCTCCAGGAAGGTCGGTCAGGGTACCATCCAGGTCCTTGAATAGTACCTGCAATGAAGGACATAATACTCTATTATTGTCCAAAGTCTGAAATTATGAGTAAGTGTTATGGGAAGCCTACAATGTGCAACGTTGTATTCTGGCTATGAATAATGAATACCAGGGTTATTTTCATGTGGAAATGTTCGTAGATTTCGTATTGAAGAGCATCATACAAAAGTTAAAACTACGAAATTATTCTAGATTCAACGTTACTACTAAGCTGTACGAAAATTACGAAATATTTAAATGGGTCGTTCGTATGAAAATTTGCACCAACGAATTACTCGCTATATGGTATGTACGATGAATACATACCTCCCACTCCCATTGGAATGCTGTCTTGTGATTGGCCGACCCTCCGACAAAGGACAGTCCCTCAAACCATACCTGAAATCCGCCTTGTCGAACCTTACAGTGTGAGCATGCCCTGAGGCAAGAGGTCGTAGGGAGATCAAAGTTTGCAAAGGTTACGTTGGAAACGGTCAGACGAGGAGTGTTGGGTGTCTTTATCCCCCCAACCTGTGGGGGACCAGAGTTGACAGAGGTATGGGAGATGATGAGCGCATCCTGTATGAGAAAGAGAGAGAAAACTGCTGAAGTGGACTGTGTATAATTATGACATTGTACTAGTATTATACTCACAACACATGGTTCACTATTTAATGAGCTACGTAAAATACGTCAGTATTTGGCTCGAAAGCATTTGATTGCCAGCCCTTCCTATACAATTATAGGAAGGGCTTCATTTCTAAAGCAATTATTTTTATTATGTTTTAGCACCACACCTACATAGAGTATTACTGATGCACACTGATAAATTATGCCCTCACTTTGATCTTTGGTCCACCCCAATGACCCCGAGTTTCGATGATAACAATGCCGTTTTCCACATTATCTGCCACCTTGAACCCCTCCAGTCTCACATGACCCACGATGGATAGCTCCACCCCATTGATACCATTGGCGTATGTCGTGAAATCTGTTAAGGTGGCCACCTGAGGCTGAGTAGCACCACACCCATCGGCCTAGGGGAGGGGTGGGTGCAAAGATTCACAATTAAAAAGAATCACAGTACAGTGCTACACATTTGTAGCCTATGGAGGTTCATGTTAACTATAAAGTATACATCACCCAACTCAATACAAACACATCACATGCACACCTCAATAAATAGGGAATATATCACATAATTAATCATGGGAATGTGTATTGATGGCAGAGGAGTATTAAGTGTTGACTCTATGAATAGTCACCTAGCAGTATCCAAATGAAGGAACCCTACCATTAGTGATAATGCCCTAAACATTACTCAATCATTGCAGAAATTGTAGGGCACTTTACACACTCACATAGGGCACGTAGGTCTCCCAGATTCTGAGTCCAAACTCATTACATGTGTGGGCCGTGTTGTTATGGAACACTCCAAACAGCTCCTTGTTCGGACATACTCGATTGGTGCGTGAGGCTCCAGATGGGGAGGAGTCAAAATCAAACCTGGAGAGTGGAGAGGGTTTAACTTTGGCTTCAGATGGCAATTAATAGATACAACCATCATTACGTGCTGTACCATAGTATAAGACAATAATTATAATACTATATAGCTCGCTCAAGTAGACACAAGTCGTTATATTCCGATGTGTACAAATAAATGATTCTAAACCTGTCACTGTAAATGTTCCCTACACTCACCAGAACCCGTACGCCCTGGAGGCAGCAGCTGCGTTACCAATGAAGGTGTTCTGAGGATTAGTGATCCAGAAGGTGGCGGGAATCTGGTCTGTATTAAGGAGGCTTGATGAACCTCTTGTCAAGACACCCAGGTTTCCTAGGTAACTATTGTTAGTTTCTATGCCGTCCTCCTAGAGAGATGAATAATGAAGAAGCAATTGTTTTTCAAAGACATGATTGAATCACCAAGTATACCCACGCATCGTACTTTCATTCATAACATACAGTATTAAGTGGTTTCACAGTAATTGGGTAAGACAATTAAATTACTCACAATAAAGAAGGTGTGTCCCTTTATGTCGTATGCTACGTTCCCCTCGATCAAGAGGTCATGAACTCCATGAGCCGTGACAGCTCGGTTATTCGAGTGATGAATGGCACAGTTTCGTATGTACGAGCCTGCCATGCTTCCACTGAGGTGAAAGTGCACAGCGTAACGACCCAGCCGGAATGCCTGACCACCATAGCGTATCTCGGTGTGCTCAATCCTGTTGGAGTTATAGCTGGGATACCTAGCAATTCTATACAGCATGGAGATTCATAGACTACGAATGTACACATGCATAGACGGACAGTAATCAAATGCAAACCTTTTACACACATGTATACGTACTAAACAGCCAGCAAAAAATCTCAAAAGAAAATCATTTAACACGAGATCCTAGTAATTATTGTATGTAGCTACACACTGACAACGGTATACCTGACTGGTGTCGGATGTGTGCCCGTTCGATGTACAAATATCTGAGAGCCGTACTGGGGGTCAACAGCATCCTGGTCAACACTGGGTGGGGGGCGGGACCCCTGAACAATCACATTGTGGGAAAGAAGACCAACCTCAGCCCTGGAGTGTGCGATATAATTATATGCATCATGAGAAAACTCTTTCACACTTACGAAACTTTCCATATATGTGTATGTATGAGTATATACATACTGCATACATAGCCATGCAGCCTCACCTAATGTCAATGAAGTGACCTCCCTCGTACATCTCAGTCACCCCATGGTGGGTGTAGCGGAGTGGGTGGAGCAAATTGACTGTTCGACCATCCCCTGACACTGAGACCACCTCATTCTCCTGCAGGTGCATGTGTGTGTTCATGGAAGATTGCTTACTACATGTATACAATTGTATTGGCATAATAATTATTATACTAGACAAAACATACATTTTGTACAAGTATGCTTTGGTCTTCCCGCTCACTGGGCAACAAATTGCTGTACGTGACGCTCAAAATGAGAATAGTAATGGACTGTAATTATAATTTATGCATAATGCGTATCTTAAGCCAAACCTTCACACAGCAGAAGCATATGGAAAGTAAAAAGGCTGCGAGAATAGCAATAAAGCAGTGTTTGGAATTGATTATGACTAGGAGGAATAAGCTGCGATAACCTCAACAGGATTGTTCCACCCACCTCAGTCTCATTTCCGTCCTTGCCAGTGGGTGCAATGACAATTTTGTCACTCGTCACCCAGTCCACAGCTTGCTCAAGCCTGAGGCTAGTGTCATTGCTCAGGGCACTCTGAGAAAGTCGTGTCCATGTGACTGCCCTAGGGAGACCATGAAGGTCCAATTCTCCTTGACGAATACCCAGTACCTAGTTCAAGAGAAAAGCTTGATGCATGCATGCACAACAACAAGTGTACACATTAATGTTCCGAACAACCAAATAATTGTATAGGCCAGATGCATGCAAGAGCAGCTTATGTATGTAAATTTAATTTGGTACCAGTATTGGGCAACTGAAAAAATGCAAGTTGATATACCTAGCCTGACCTTTGCACCGTAGATAGGTATCTCTGGATCTTGCACAGAGCCGTGGAGGGTAATGACAGCTATGTGAGTGAACGGAGAGGACTCAGTACCGACCTGAAGGGAATAGAATATGTATTATAGCTCTGGAGTACATTTTGATATACTTTTGAACATGTATATACAACTAGCTACTAGCTGATATAATAATCTTGAAAGCATTGGCAGACCGATGCAGATTCCTGAGAGTATATTTATGTTTGGCATGCAAGTGTGTATACGTCAAGTACAAACACCCTTACCTGTAGCTTTCCAGTGTTAATGAATATATAGTTGGCCTGTAGATGAAGATCCTGATCATCCTCGAATATCAGTGACCCTTCAATCAGCAGCAAGTTTAACACCGGAGTATTCACGTCCAAAAACACAGTTTGTCCAACCTTAATATACACGGAGTCCCCCTCTCCCGGCAAAGGTCCGCCACCCCATGTGAACGGACTAGACCACACGTCAACGTACTCATACATAATCACTCCATCCATTGACAATGCATTTCCTTTCCCTGGGACATTGACTATGACTTCTGCTTGTAAAGTTGTCGTATGGTTACCGGTCACACAAGTGATTAAGGTATCGGTAGATTGAGTTATTATGCACTCGGCACGGTCTATAGTGACTGTGATTGGTTCCAAATTTTGAGAAGTGAATCCTGCACCCTCTACGGTTACTGTAGTACCACCACCAGTACCCCCTATCAGGGGGGAAATGGAGTCAATTCGAGGGGTCAGTGAGCCGATAAATTGGAATTGATCAGAGGATATTTCAGTATGTTCCCCAGAGGTGATGGTTATAGAGCACGTAGCATTTGTTGTGAAGGGAGAGCTGGTTGAAGTGGGATCGAGGGTGCACTCGAGTTCATTGAGCGTAGACGAAGTAACTAGACATAATGTACTTGCAGGCTCACCATCGCAAAGAGTGACACTGATTTGATCTGAATTACTTGCCTCAGGGAATCCACTGCCAACAATTGTCAAAGCCACTCCACCACCATGACCACCAGATGCCGGAGAGAAAGAGTCAATTTCGAGAGCATATTCAACTGTGTTATCACTTACAGTAGCAAAGCCGTACCCTTGTACGTGAACGAGTAGTTTGTATATGCCAGCAGGTTTACTAGGAGCTGTACAAGAGACGTTGACAGTGTCAGAGCCATCTACAATGAAGTTAGTTACAGAACAAGCATCCTCGGTGGAAAAGTCAACCAAACCAGCCATAGAATTCATAATTTGCACTTGTAGGTCCAAAGCAGCAGTTCCCAACATCATTCCAACAAGTGTGATTTCATTGCCACCTGAAAGAGAGTTTATACTATCGGGACTACTTTCAACAGAAGTCACAATCGGAGTTGAAGCATCGTTGTACTCGTACAGCAAACTAGTGCTTATAGGAAAACCGTTCACAGTACCATTAACAGCCACACTTGAGCTTCCAGGTCCACTCATACAGGTAATTGTACTTGAACTCGCTTCTATGATTCGGCAAGAGACTCCACCTAGAGATACAACGTTTCGCTCGGAGATGTAACTAAATCCTGACCCACTGATAGTTATAACGGTGCCTCCATGAATACTGCCTGATGTTGGATTTATCGTGGAGGCCACAGCGGCAATAAATAGTTTTGGATAGGATGAGTTAAAATTGGCAGGGATTTCAAAATCTCTAATCGAACGTGGCACAAGTTGAGTTGGGGATACAGAAGCAAATCCATGATCACTTACAAACACATCGACATGGTAATAATCAGATTCATAGTCTGTGATGTTACAGGAGATCATGTGATCAGCGGCAGTGTTGGCAGATTCGGCTAAAACGTTAGTGCAAGGTGCATTATCAATCCACACTTTCAATTCAGGCAGACTGGAGCCAACTATTGTGCTAGGGGGGAGGAGGTTAGCTCCAATTAGAGTTAGGGTGGCCCCACCAACAGACTCAGAAGGCTAGTGGGAAAAAGGGCACAATTATTGCAATGCTCAGGAAACTAATTGACTAAACAATTATGCACAATTATTGCATGCGTATGCGTATTTGTAACAGTTACTGACCTCAACAGAGGCCAGTTGAGGAGTGGCTTGCACACTGTAGGCCAGAGAGCAACTCACTCCATCAGCACACACTGAACTCACACCATTGTTCAACACTAGCAGGCCATCATTTGGTAGTACTGTCACCTACGTAGGTGTATGGATAATGAACACTTAAATTTGTGACAGCAGACTTATATACTTGATGGATTGCTAATTCACAATCCTTCAGTTGCGTTTATGGAGAGGACCATCTCACATGCAGACTTTCCTTGAAAGAAAAATCTGGCAACTCCCAAAATGCTCAATAGATGTACCCACACACCTTTATCTTCATTCCAGCGTCACAGTGTCCAGCTACTGCACAGAGGTAGTAGTAGTCCCCCGGGATCAGCCCCTGGATGCTCACACTATTGTCCACACTGGGCAGACCCCAAACATGAAGGGGATGGTCCGACAAAACACAGCTCTCGAACACGGTCTCTGTCACCTGGAAATAATTATGATAAATTTGAGCTTAAAGAGAACACCACATTTCACCCAGTAAGACCTAAGTAAAAATAATGTAAAGCATCATATGATTCTTCTACAACATTGGCTTGCACATTACCCCTAGCTGATTTACTGATTATACTGAACATGTATTATGTATAATTATGTATATGTATATATATGTATACATAATACATAGTGAGTACTGAAACACACTTTAGACTACATTACATCATCTGTAATTGATCTGATTGGCTAAAAACAGTAGATTACATGGAAGCATAATCTACAAGAAGGTACTTATTCTACAGGAAATGGGCGCATATTCTACAGGAAGTGGACACATATTCTACAGGAAATGGACGCATATTCTACAGGAAGTGGCAAATAATTTGCAGGAAGTTCTCAAAAGTTGGAATGAAATTTTTAGTGAAAGTGACAAGAAGATGACAAAAACATTATAAAAAACACAGAATGCAATAGTTTGTTCAGTCAATATCCATTTTTTCCATGTCCACTGTTGCTTTGTATTGATTTTTCCAGTTGGGCATGGGCAAGGGGGGCCAGGAAGCATCAAAAACACTTTAGCAGTCGCTTGACACTTTCTATTGAGTTTTTTAAGGTTCCATGCCGGTCTAGTCTGCTCTATACCCCCCTCCACTCCACCACAGAGCTTCATTCTTCTTCTTGTAGTGTTGCAGTCAGTTCTAGCATAGTTCTAGGTTCTTTTTACTTGTCTGTTCTTTCCAGTATCTTCAAGAAGCGTTTCACAAGCTTTACTGTAGTTTTTCATTGTTTTGAAGCCGTCTTCTTGTCTTTTTCTGTCAACTGGTGTCTCTCACAGCTCTCCAGCTCGTCCAGCTCGCACAAATTCAATTTCTGTTGCTACGCACCAAACCTGGCTTTTTATAACCACGCCTCGCGCATGCGCAATGAAGTCCAAGTTAGATAGACCACACCCACTCGTAGAATATGCGTCTTAGTAACCACCTTGGTTACGGTTAGCTTCCCTCGGCTTTGCGCCTCGGGCTAACCGCAACCGCGGAGGTTACATAGACACATATTCTACTCTTAGGTGTAGTCTATCCTATACGTACCTGATGTAGAGAGTGGAACCCATGCCACACAAAAGAAAGGCTCTCCCCCTCCACCATAGTAAAGTCAGCATAGTCCTGGATTCGCCACGGGATAGTGTGAACAACAGGATTCTGCATTGAGGGAAAATAAACTCAATGAAGAATATATCCCACCATCCTCAGGTTACCTCATAGACGCACCTTACTATCAGTAGCAATCATTATATTTTTCTTGTATGGACACCTCATTATTATATGAAAGTGAGCATGCTTTCACGCATGTATTTTACCCTACACCTTTAGTACCCTTACCCTATGCAAAATACTCCAACGCACCTGACTGTCAATATTATCATCATGAACCTCCTCAGGCACTACATTGACAGTGAACCTCATTCCCAATGCACAGTGCCTACCCACAGAGCACATGAAGTGGTGGAGACCCAGAGAGAGGTCACTGATGGCAACTTCTCCACTTGTGCTCGGTTCATTCACCCACTCACGAGAAACCTAAAGGATGTACATGCATCGTGCATGGCCAGCGTGGTGATAGACATGTACACTATCAGGTGATAAATTAATGTAGCTAGGCTTATATAATGTAATAGCTATAGGTTCAGTTGAAATTTAATATAGACAACCACACAATCCTCACCAGTCCAATATCATTCCTCGCATCAGCCACACCCAGGGAGCAGTCCTCAGCCGACTGAATGGCCGTTTTCATTTCAACAAGATCGTGTATGACCGCTCCATTCCATTGGAATAGAAGTCCAGTGCCTTGAGGCACTGTGATGTCAGAGTAACTGCCCACTCTCCACTGTATAGTACGCACCTCACCAACACGAGCCTATATAGTTTAAGAGATATTTTTGAGATTTATGCTACATCTCAAAGCAGCTCACCCTCAGTTTCCTTCCCTCTGGACATCCTCCAACCACAGAGTCAATGAAGTAGTGGTTCTGACCCGATGAGAGCCACACAGACCTACGACCTCCACTAATGGGTGAAGTCCACTGCTGCACGTAAGAGGCCTCAAGGTCACATGATTCGTAGATGGAACGAGACACTTCACGAACACCACGTAAACTGTGTAGGAAAAAGAATAGTACGCCAGTAGTAAAACTAATTGTAATGATATGAAGCTAACGTATTTGAATTGAAGTAATCAGACAAAATATTCTTGTACACATGCATGATATCTACAAAGTTAAGACAAGCATAGCCACCACAATAACACTTAATTATTACAGCTTAAGTTAAGTCCTGGAAGTCATAAAGTATCTTACCCTGTCCATTCGAATCTAAGGGCAGTAGAGGAGTCCAGCACATAATCTCCGTTCCGAACAATATCCCAATCCAACTGCATTTCACTAGCAAACTCCATTCTAAATTCCGGATACTTCACATTCGGTACAGCTCCATTTCCAATTCCATCCACTCCCTCAACTGTAATCCATATAGGCTGCTCTTCAGAGGTACCAAAATGCACACGAGCATCAATATCAGCTTGCGAAATTGGTCTAGAATAAAATGCAATTTCGTCAAGTTCCCCCTCAAATGAAGACAGATGTCCACTAAGTGGAATAATACCAGTATCAATAACACCACTGCCTCCTATCTCAATTGGTGTGTATCTAGCTCGGAGGAAGTTAGTAATGACAGTTGTAGAGTAACCATTGACCGAAAGAGTCTGCGTACCACTGCATAAATTATAAATTGTGCAATCTTCATCACTCCAAATATCATAAAGTTCACGTTGATCGTTTGCCACTGTCCAACCAAAATAAACATGTGCCCAAGTCGTCCAGTCTGATTGCTCGCTTCTAATCACATGCCATACACCTTGCGGGAGGTCACTAGAGTCCGCTATGGTGAGTAATCCAGTACAAGTAGAGGAACAGTCAGAAGCATCGTCAATCACCTCACATTCAGGGACAAATGCAGAGCCTGCAGAGCCAGCAGAGCCGGAGAAGTCACCGGAATTTTGAGCAGATGTTTCGCCAGTTGCTATCCAAAACTCAACCTGGTTACACCGATTAATCAAAACCACATACCCTCGGGCTACACTATCTTCATAGCTGAAAGATTTGACTATAATACGATAGTTTTCTGTATCCTGCTCAGACATCAACCAAAACTCAGCTGCAAAACCAGAAGGCCTCGAAAATTCTTGCAAAGCTGGCACAACAAGATGTGAGCTCTCGAAACTAGCTGCTTGATTTGTTACAACATTACCAGAAATTCCTTCTTGTCTAGTCTGAACTTCTCCAACTAGAGTAGCATCGGCCAAGCTACCAACCGAGCCCCAATTCCTAAACGACCAGCCACCATCAGTTTCTCCTCTTGGTAAATCAGCTTGCAGTGTCCAGTAACCTAGGGGCGAATTCTGATTGATAACAGACGAGTATCCATCATCAACAGCAGCTTGAGTTAGGCAAGTTAATTCTCCACTGTTTGATATAGACTGAACTATACAAGGTGTATTGCCTATAAGCACTCTAGTGTTGGTTATTGAAGACGGAACTAGACCAGAAGTTTGCAAAATTATAGGCACTCCGCCTCGAAGAGAAATACTTAAGATTTGAGGAGAGCTGTCAATTCTTGGTGTAATTTCAATGGTTGTGTCGTCAAGCACTGCATTGCCCCAGCCTCTACCTGCAACATGTAAGACTGTTCTGTAATTACCAGGTAGAATATCATCAGGTAGTGTACACTGTACTACACTGGCTGTGTCCATGTATGTAACCCCAGTTGAAGTACTGGAGGTTGTAGGTGTGCTGTATGAAGTCGATACAGTGGCTGGATTGTGAGAAGTGCAAGCAATTGGTGTATTCCCTCCAAATACAAGTATGTTGTCGTCTGCCATATCAGATAATCCTGAGATTGACAACTCAATGGAATCGCCAGGGCTTGCTTTAGAGGGGAAAACAGACACAATGCTAGGTGTTGAGATCGATGAGTAGGTGTAGTCAGTGAAGGGTGACGATGTTTGTTGGCAAGTTGGCGGGAAGGAGGAGAGGTCAATGAGGATAGAGTTGATGGTGAGAGAGAGGGAGACTGCCATGTCCTCAGGTTCGGCTACGACAATTGTGCCATTGAAACCTGTCAGAGAGATCGAAGATATATAAAGTTTCGTGCAATCATTTTTGTCAGCCACATTAATAGGACGGCAAGCAACAAAGTACCAATTGAAATGTGTAATTTATACTGAGAATACCAACATCAGGCCATGCACATAAAGATACAGTACAAACGCTTTTTATCTCTCTCTTCTCTCAGCTACACTTCTACAAAAATTAATTATAGCAACTGAACAGATCTTACCTATGTGCCCATAACCCTCGGCTATGTAGTAATATGCTCCAGCCTTAGTGAAAGTTTTCCTAAAACTTCCAGTCACACTTCTTTCCGATCTGAATCCCACACCATTGTATTCTGTATCACCACAACGATTGACTTGAGCCACTCCCCTTCTGGCCGTAAAAGAAGATCCAGTCCAGGACCAGTTCACAGTGTCTCCAGGGTGGATAGTGAGCGTGCTTGGATTCCATTGATAGCCAAGACCGTACTCAGGGTGCTCACTATCAGGTTTGCATTGTGTGTGGGGGAAGTGGATTAGCAAATGCTATGCATGCATACACTGATACAGTTATAAACTGGTCGATCAGCAGCTTGATTTAAGTGTTGCAGCTAGGCCAGTAGCTGCATATTGGCATTGAGTGCATACACGTATCTACAATTATTTATTAGAAGATAAATGCTTTGCGTACTTTATTTTCAAAGTAAAAATGTTGTTAATTTCTGAATTTAATTCGGCAAATAAGCTAATAAAATTGCCAGCATGGTTCCCTACTCGAGAATGTAAACTCACGCATTGTTGTTGATCTCATATGTCAGTGTGGTGGGTGCTGTCACACACAGTATTTCATTGTCCGTCACCGTGGTAACATCACATTCTTTGTTACCAAGGCTAACGGCAACCTGGTTTGAGTCAGTGCCAAACCTACTGCCTTGAATACTCAGCACCTGCCCACCAAATAGAGAGCTGCAGTTAAAAGAAAATTTATGTCAAAATTATTGTGAAATTCATCGAAGTTACTAATACCGTATAGCGGGTAATTTTTGGGGGACAAAATATTCGTGGTTCAGCAATATTGAGATATTTCGTGGGTAATATTTTCGTAGGTGCTGCTTGCACTGCAGGTAAAGGTAGGCAAGGTCGCTTAATTCGTGGGTAAAATATTCGTGGTCAGACCTCCAACCATGAAAACCACGAATATTTTGCCCCACAAAAATTACACGCTATACGGTAGTACATTGTACAAGAGTACGGGGGAAAGAAATACAAACTCAGGCATTTCTGTATTGGTGAATCAATAGTTAAATGCCCCAGAATAACTCAATTCGTTGGGTGGTGAATTGTAACCAAATTAATTAAAGTTAATTTCTTATACATGTAACTAACTATAAGGGATTATAAATATTAGGCCAACTTCTCTATAAAGGATGAGCCATTATTTTGTCAGTATTATGGTTTTGTATCTCCTACCAAAATATGATGCATGGTTATTGTGCCTTCTCATAACAATAATTTGTGGAGACTAACTGAATTTAAATTTACTACTCCGGCCCTCACCCTGAACAGTGAGATACTGATGTAACATCGAGAGTATAAGTGAATGTGACATCTCCAACTGCCTTTCCCACCCCCTCCACCAGCATCTCCACAGGCCACGCTCCCTTTGCGTGAGCCGGGGTGAGACAAGTTACCTCAGTGCTGCTAGCCATGGTTACCGTGCAATCCTCATTACCAATCTGCATTATAAAAGGATTGTAGTTTTTAAAAAGTAGCTGTAAGCCCCGTTAATCCGGCGGAATGGTTTAATTTTAAATCCAGATTCCTACCATGATTAATTAAAGGCCTATAGTGTAAATGGGCCTATAAAATATTTAGCCGGGATTTGATGTTTCTATAGCCAAATATTTTGTGATATGATCTAGCTAAATTTGAATAATTATAAGCATTAATTATTACTGACTTTACGTAGACACAATCATGTTGCTATTCTCATTAAGTAACTGTATCCTAGCCAGTAATTATAATTATATATCAGTTGGAAATTTCTGAAGTATAGATAAACATCAAAGCACTTACCATGACTCTGACAGTAGAGATGTCATCGGCCAATCTAATACCACTAATAACAACAGTCTCTCCACCGTGGACCACCCCCTCTGAAGGATTAACAGCTGTCACTGACGGAGTTATGGACACGTCATAGGTGAATGCATTTAGTAGAGTGTTGGACACGTGTGTTGTAGGATCATCCAAGCAACCAACACTAACTATAATATCATAGGTAGAGCTTGAGCCAGTTTCTTCAGGGGTTATACATGTAACTGTTTCGGCTGTTGAACTGATTATCTCACAAGCATTGTCACCGATGGTAACTATATTCCCTAGTTGGCAAGCATTGCGACTGCTTTGTAGATTTTTGGCGTACTCCTCGTTAAATGATTCAGCGGAGCTTAATTCAAAATTGTCCGTGAAATAACCAGATCCTGAAATGACAATCATTGTACCACCTGCTTGACTACCACTTGCCGTGTCAACAGAAGTAGCCGCTACATTGTACAATATTCCATGAGAGTTGCTATCAGCAACACCCACACTTGTCACATGTAGGTAAAGCTGTTTAGTGCCACCATAACCTTCTCCTAGTACACAGCTAATGGTTGTTGAGGTACTTGTAGTAACTGGACACTTGATGTTATCAAACAATACGAAATTTTCTTGGGGATTTTCGGAAAATCCTATACCAGTGATTGTGATTACATCGCCTTGTTGGGCGGACGTTGGGGTAATCATGGTAATAATGGGTGTAGATGATGGGGCATAGATGAAGCTGCAATAGTCAGAGTGGTCTTCAGTTGACACCTCCTCGTACAGTAGGTGGTTACCACTGCAGGCTGCCAGCTGGCTCCTTACACGAACGTGGACCTGGGACACCAAAATAATAGTTATATATGTACGTACTTACATGTATAGATGTTAATCTGCATCTTTAGTTTAAATGCGACGTTTCAAACTCAAAGTATCTCAGCAGCTAGCCCAGTTTGCAGCACAAAACACATGCAGCATTCATTGAATTTAGCTAGATTTGGAAGACATCCTGATTGATGATTATTTTAGAGCCATAATTCTGCTACAGCAAAATATTTATTATAGCTTGATTGCTGCATTCAAAGAGTGCATACTTTATAACACTAGATATGCACTTATAATTATACCTGTGGTGTTGTCTCTACAGTCTGTAGCATGTGACCAGGAATAGGCCTCAGGAACAACCCTCCAGTCTTGATCTAAAAATAAAGAATGTGCGTGGATCATGATCAAGTGTGCGTGAGTGCATGCACATGTGAGAAAGTCAGAGAGCTCACAAAACTTATATAGACTGAGGTTTGTATTAAAAGAGCAATCAGTCTAGCAAAGAAGATCCATACAATGGGCTATTATTATACAACAGTCATGCTCACCTCAGTGACGCTGGTAGTGGCATCATCTCCGGTAATACCTCCCTCATTCACGCTTAGTAGTAGAAGATCACCACGAGCAGTCTCGAATAGCACCGTGTACGAGTGGCCGGGACAGAAGCTTCCCAGAAGGTCATGTGATAGGGGCGTAGCACTGTAAGTGACAGTGACCTCACCCACTCCATCCAAAGACTCAAGAGCTGCTTTGATCTGTCGGGAAGAATTAATAAGTGTGATTAATGACTATAATAATAATACTTAATTATTAATATTATACCAGACGTACGACAGCCACAAGGTAAATTTAACACATTGTTACGTAATTCTCTTTAAATAACAAACCGGCACTAGCTCATAAAGCAACAATTCAGTTTCAAATGTGCTATTCAGTACATGTGTACGTACTATACTCTCAAGTCACTGTGTTCTCTTCGCACATACCTCTTCTTCTGTTGCATCATGTTGAAGGGCAGGGGTGGTTTGTCCATCATAAGAGAGAGTGTAACTGCCTCCAAGAGGAGAGCTGGCAAATTGGGTCCTCTCAAAACTGAACTGCATCACACCTGCATAATATTCCAGTGAACTTAATTAACCGGCATTCCTACATGCACGCACTGCCAAGTATTATAGCAATGAATTTTTTGGAGTTCTAACAACAATTTATTTTTTAAGCATGCATGTACATTTTAAGTTAAAGCTGACCTTATACCGTTTACACTATGCTATAATTTTATATTCAACTGTTGCTTTTTCTGGTTGTGTTATACTTAATAAATTGCGCGCTATAACTGCACGAATATATTTATAATGGCTGAGAGTTAGTACAAGAGTACATTCAAACTCGTGCATGAACCTTTAATGTGGTATATTGATTATTTGCAAGCATCAATTTAACACTAACGCTGAAAATAAAAATAAGGATTGCAGAATGAGTAAAACATATATACAATTTTATTATTATACCATGTATACCTGTGCCCTCCTGAAGAGTTGCATCGATTAATGTCAGGTCATCCACACACGCACTAGGTACTAGCTCCATACTGATGGTCAAACTTAGTGTGTCATCATCACTGTCATCAGTAACTGTTGTCTGTACACTGTGTAGGGACCTTCCATTGGGCCGTGCTGGAGCCACGTACTACAATGTGTGCGTATGCATGAGCGAATAGATGATTGAAGCAATTCACAATGAGATGGGTTTAGTCTAATCCGATCATTCAATAGAGCTTTTTATATCTAAAACAACTGCAGAGACCTATGAATTACAAGTACGAAACAATTTCTTGTCTGCGTTATCGTTAATAGCCGAAATCTGTACAATAGCTATAAAACTCACACTGTCCGTGAAGAGACTCTTTCTCTCAGATGCTAGGGCAACCTCGTCCACATAAAAACCACGCTGTCTTGGAAGAGGAGTTGTGTACACTGCTATTCCAAGGATGTCATGGAACCGGGGTGGGTTCTGGTCCTCTTCCAGTGGAAGGTTCTCAATCAGCATAAATTGAAGATCAGTGCAAGAGTAATGCCAGCTGCAGGGTCAGCATAGAATATTCATAGTCAGCTTTGTTTTTATTGAGTGTAGTGTATGAGTGTGAGTACCGTATAACGAGAAATTTGTGTGAGGTGCAAAATTTCAAGGCGCAGTTGTCGCGAAAATAAAACTGGCCATGCACCGGTATTTTACATGCAAAGTTCTTATGGGTGTGGTTTCCTGGCATTGAACCGCGAATATCACATGTACAACCAATAAAAACACTAACGATTTTCTAAGGCTCTCTACCTAAATAGCAAGCATTTTGGACCAGTGAAAATTTCCCGCTTTGCATGTATACATAGCAAGCTAACATGACTCACTTGTCATCATCCATTAGTAGGTCATCATTGTAGAGCTCGTCAAAGAAGGAGCCGGCAATTGGGAAGGGGAACGGACCAGTGTCCTCACCAGAGAGGGGGATGCTATACCACCCATAGTCTTTGATACTAACGGCCAGCGCCATGGAGTGACCGGGAGGAAGCTTGTAGCCCAGACAGATGAAAGGGAAATCTGATGTTTTTTTACTGTGAGTGAGAGAGAAAAGAAAACACAATTCAGAACGACTATACGAATTCATTCATACTACCCATTTACTTTAGGTATACCAAGCGTTAATTTGCATGCGTGAAATTACTCTCTTTATAGAACTTACCCGTTATCATTCGCTAAATTGAAGGCCACACCTCTGTGATCCTCAACCTGTAAAATTATATGTATACACGAGGAGTACGTATGCCTATAAAACTTATTAAAATCCACCCCCCTCCTCCCCATACAACGCTCACATAATTATAAATTAAGGGAGTGCACGCCCCCCACACACAGGCTCACAAAATTAACATGAACATACACAAAAAGTGTAAGTGAGCCCCCTACACACACTCACATATAAGGAGTGCCGCCCACACAAAGCTTCGTCCTCTGTGATCAGTGGGGGGATGCCGTTCCAGGAGCTCCAAGCTTCACCAGAATTCACACCTTCCTCAAAGTCAAACCCCAGGGGACCAGGGTAGTAGTTGATGCCGTGAAGCAAGTCAAACTCACATTTCCCAGAGAACAGACTGAGAACCGCATCACCTAGTGCTTCTGCAGATGATGTAGTAGTAGCAAAATTGTCATTGATCTAGTAAAGCATTTCCAATACTTAAATCAGATCTAAAAGTATATATGTATCTGTTAATTGCCGCCATAATCAATTTACATTTTACTTACACATGTTATAATCAGCTGATTTGTGACTATTCAAAGTACATTCTGCTAAATACGTAGCAACTTTATGGGCCGGCGTCTTGTTTGCATTACTGCAGTGTACAAACCTGGGTTCTCCTCCAATTCCGCTAGTGATATTGGTTCGGTGCTGCGTCCTCCCCACTCTAGTACTAAACGAGGAAGAGCATCCTCGACCACTACACTCCTGTTGATGGCCAGGGTCAGTGTCTGAGTGTCGTAGAGGCCGGCTGAGGTGAGTGTGATCTCTTGCTGCTCTCTCACGGCTTGCCTGGTCTGACTATAGTCGTATGATGTGTCATCATGTAGCAATGCACCAACCTGTATGGTTGACGATTAAGGTTCTGAAATCAGTGCATATGGTCATTGTCTTAATTATTACACAGGCTGTATATAATTATGGCAGCACATTGCGAAGGATAATTATCGGAATTTCAGATTAGAAAGTACTCGATCCCTTTTTTGCATGGTCAATTGTGATTATGGGCCCCCCTTAAGTCTCTATATGTTAGAGACTGCTGGCACTATATAGGATGATCTTATAAATCCACTGTGCACTCACTGTGAGGTATTCTCCCCCGCCTCCTTCCTTAAATTCCCCCACGAGCAGGTAATCTTGGGCGTGTGTGAGAGAAATGGACTCTGACTTCTGGTGTGGCCATCGCTCGTAATTCTCAAACCCTGTGGCGCGCGGACTCTCCAGTAAGCTGTGTGTGTGGGATGTACTCATGGGAAATGAACTGTGAACATTCATAAAAAAAACTCACAAAACTACTGTAAATGCACAACTAGAAGTAGAAGATTTTCACGTACACGCAATTCCAAACATCAAATACTTAATAACCTGCTTCCGCTGTGCCCTCTTTCACAGTGTACTGCAGCATAATCAGATACACTAGCTCTCACCTGTTCTGATAAGCAGCTGTGAGGTTGCGCCCATCTCCCAGCCACAACTGGGCCCCATCATCATTGCTGACATAGAATGTATGGCGTCCAGTGGAGTGGGGATTAAAGAAAGCCATCAGTCGCTCACCATAATTATTATGTCTGTTGGAGTAGAGGAACAGAGTGAGCATGTCTGTATTATTATATCTGCACGTGGCTTCATTTACAAGTTCTATACCTCTGCATGTAATGTAAGAACATACTTAGCTAGTAAGTGTTGCAGTGATTCAAGTAAAACACGATTGCATAATTCCTAAGGTCGATCGCAACACCTCATTATACAAATTCTATCACGTCAATATCTAAGTACATTCATGAAGTGATTCAGATGCACAGTGTTAGTGATACCATAATAAATGAAATACATGCCTAAGGTCACACGTTGTATTAAATGTATTCACGCAATCACAGATGGTTTGTTATTAGCATGCATGCATGCAGCATTTCCGGATGAGGTGACAACTAATTCCTTTGCACTAAATCTCGTAAGTAAAATTAATACCTAAATAGGGTACGATCCAGTGGCGTAGCCAGGATTTTTGGAAGGGCAGGGCTCAAATTGGTTGAGCCGGACCAATTAAGGTGCTGAATCTTTTAAAAAAAGGTTCTCAGCAACCAGTATGCGCATTAGATAACCCTGCCACATTTTCAATTGCATGACACTATACATGCACAGATCACAATGATTCAAGCTGAGTTGGGAGTTTATGATAAGGGGGGGGGCTCTAGCCCTGTCAGCTCCCTTATATGTCTATGCCACTGCTATCAGTGATACAGCAACCTCGGAGGGGCACTGCAAGTATTGTATTTATTTCCGCATGAAAAAATCATATGACTTACGCACATTTCCCCATCAAAGTTTTTAGGGAACTAGAAATTGATCTGCTAATTTAAAACAATTATTACATAGTAACTATAATTGTACGTATTGCATTATTTATTTCTCTATAGTGGTACATTATAATATGCATCGATCGTGGCTTCAAGCTCTGTGACTGCTAAATTATTCTTACAGATTTTATTGTATTGATTGCCACAGTAAAACCTGCTTTCACTTACCTCGTCATATCGGATCCAGTGCTGAATGAAGGTAGACTGTACACTGCGTCTGGTTGATCGGGATACTTGTTGCTAGAATGGAGATTTGAAATGGACCCTCCTCTTATGCTTCGGTACTGGTTTACTCTAACACCACGAGAACCTAAGCAGAGTTAGAAACAAAATTCACAAATTATGCCTGTCAAAACACACAGCAATAATCCATCACATTACGCATACTACATGTATATAGTGAATACATTTTGATGGTATAAACTTTCGTGGAAGGACCGCTATAGAAAAGTTTTCGCAGATTTTTAATTTTCGCATAATAACAGCCATACAGCCATGCATGCATACATACGATATTAAATTGGTGGGTATAAATGTTTGCAGTACATGCTTAATCTACAAAAACCGCGAACATTTTTATACCTCAAAATATACCCGCTATTAGTCTGGGGGCCAGACTTAATAGCTCGGGGGCAAAATCGAAAGAGCTAGGATTAGGTCTGGAGACTCTTGCAGCATTTCCGTGTGCTCTAGCGGAATGTGGCCAGAGCCAATGAAATGCATATCCTATGTCATGTGATTTTTAACCCAATGAAATGCGAGTATTGCCTCTGTGGAATTTGGATTACAGCCAATGGAATTTGGATACAGCCAATGAAATGAGAGTATTGCTACATCTACTCCTTCTTTATAACCTCCAATATCCCAGTCTCCTCCCTATTGACATTCCAAGACCACACGGAAGTGCTGCAAGAGTCTCCAGATCTCTTTCTCTCTTCCCCCTCCCCCCTCTTGAGAAAAGGTCTGGCCCCCAGACTAACCCGCCGCTATATGGTACGCTATAAGTCAACGATTGATCCTATATCTTGGTTCAGTGATAACAATTGTGCGGCATGCATGCACACAGCTTTCTTATAATTATATACACACTGTGTTATAATTCCTTCAAAATTCCTGCTACGGTATTATACAATAGTAAGACTGTACTAATGAAATGCAGAAATGTATTGTTTAGCAAGTAAATTCTCTACTCACCTTTAAACCTGTATCCAGCCTCAACCCTAGCGTACTCCCTGTTGCTATCAGCAATGACAGGGGAGTCAGGGGGTGGGCTGCCCGTCCAGCACTGAATCATTGTGGAGGTGTGGCTTACCACCTAAAGGGGTTGAAGGACATGATGTAGAAAATTGGTAATGCGAACATTCAAATTTATGGCACTATCACAATATACAGTACATGCATGCATGGAACCTGATAATTATGCTAAGAGAGCCACATTTTTTAGGGTATAGGGATTCATTATAGCCAGCCAATTGTCAATTATAAATGGTGGCCCAACACCATGACAGAGCCATTTTGCAGTGGCGGATCTAGGATTCTTGAAAGGGGGGTTCCAGTGCTCTGAGCGGGCCAAGGACTGTTATTTTACCTAAAAAAAAGGTCGTCACTTCTTCGAAACAGTGAGCATGCGCATTAACACACCGAATTCACTTTTGATAAGCAATCTGCATGCACTATGCTGGAGAGTTTTTAGCCTTCATAGTCACTGAAACTGCACAGACAAAGCTTTGCAGGACTAACAAGGACTGAGAAGTGCATGTGAAAGCTAGTAAGAAAGGAACAACTTGCTAACTAGTTGCTTGAGCCTCCCACTCATTTCTTTCTCAAAGGGGGGTTCAATTGAACCCAAAGAACCCCCTCTGGATCCGCCACTGTTTTGCATTTATACCTGACAGGGTATTCCATCAATGTCCACTTCGATCTCGCCCTCCTCTCCAGCAAATCCTGACCCTAATATTGTGAGCAGGGAACCCCCTGAGGGGCTACCCACCTGAGGGTACACATTGTGGATGTCTGCCATGGATAAAGAAAACAGGGTATATACTTGCGACCAAATTGTGGAAGCTATAGGGACCCGTGCATATAGGGTATATAACTGAACAGCAAATACGAATGAGTAACGCTTTAATAAAGTTAAGTCGCAACTTTATAGATGCCATGAACACTAAAATTATAGATCTCCACCCACCAGGAAACAGCTCGTACATGCCCAGCGTCCAATCGAACATTGGATAGAGTGCCCGACTGTGGTTCCAAGTTTTACCACTGGCCCCGGAGATAGTGGTGCTTCCATTCCAACCACCAGCTCTCACTTCAGTGGTCAGACATTTGACGTAAATCAGTCCCCATAGAGAACGAATTCCATATTGGGCATTATCCGAGTCACGTAGATCGCAAACTTGGTCCCCAATGTAAATTTGGCCGTAAGAGTTGTAATTCCAGGTGAACCGATATCCACCAATCTCCACTACGGTACCCACTGGCCCAGAGTTGGGCTCCACTTTCCAGAGCTGTGCATACATGAATGCACAGCAGTTCAACACGAGTATATAAGAATTGCATTATAATAACAATTAAGTGGACGTTTTCACTGACCAAAATAAATGGGTTTCGTGTATTAGCAGCACATATAGCTATGAAATTAACTCTGGCAGTATTCTTGGCCATGAGAAAACTGTTTTACTTGCCTGAGGGGTATAGCTCCAATGGTAGGTGAACGCATCGTTGCTACCAGTGGATATGTAGTGCTGACCTCGAGTGATCAGGGTTGACTGGAGGGCAGAGTAAGTTTTCCCCTCCACCCCTCCTGGGTACGGCTCTGTTACACATTCGAGCACATTCGCACTTACTGTGTAGCTGCACAGTGTAAAAATTCATGCACACAATACATAATTATAGGCTGTGCATAAAATCGCTGATTAATTAACTTTTTCTGTTGAATAACGGGAGGGCAGCGTATAATAATTATTGTTATAAGCACAGCAATAAATTATTTACTAGACAAAAATGGGTTACTGAATTTTAGCACACTATAGATTGTACTGTACATCCCATTATAATTATATAAGCTCACGATATAACAGAGCACGGTATGTTTCCGATGTAGATGAGGTTGACAGAGTTGTAAGCATCTGTGCTGAACCCACTACCGTACACGGTGACTTTAGTACCTCCTGTCAAGCTACCCACTCGAGGCCAGATATAATGAATGGCTGCATGCATGAGAACAGTACTGGCAGTGTCAAGCAGGCCTTACATATGTAATCATGAACTGCATGCATGGATGCTATCACTCCCATAATAAATTATAATAGTTTTAACTGTTGATAGTAAACAGTAAATTTTAGTATTATAATGTGACATAAGTATATACCTTTCTACTACGAGATTTAGAAAATCTAAGTCATTTTAAATCAGTATAGATCTAGATAATACAATGGTCACTGTACATGGCCATGAGCAAGGCACTTACTTTGGCCAGTGGAGAGAGGAGTCATCACCAAACACAGAAGCAAACCTAGCAAATTCATGTAGCTTGTCATCTTAGCACAGTGTCCAGACTAGCTGGTCAAGTTGAAGGTATGACTACCCCGACTGGGCCAGACCCTTCAAACTGTTTCTTGAAGATATTTAGCTATAAAAATTAATATACATAGACTCTAATCTACAGCACTGCTGAGTCAGTGAGTCTATAGGTACAATAATTCATGACTATACAGAGATCTCAGTATAGAAATGCTGCTGCCACATTCATGAATAGCTACTCACGAGCTAGCCCCTCCCCCATTGCAAACAGTGCACATGCGCAGACAATTATATGGCATAATTATCATAATTTTCCTAATTCAGCAAAAGTCACTGTCAAAATTTAATATTAATTTTATTTGACAGTGACTTTTGCTGAATTATTAGACATGTTTTATTGGTTCTTGTTGCTGGCTTTCGGCCGTTTTCCATTCAGCCTTAGGTACTCGAAATTAATGTAGGTAGCAAATGACACCCATCCCAAATGTGGTAGAAGGAGCAGTGCAGCTGTGGGGTTGACGGGGTGGAACACCACCATGGTGGCCACTATACTGCCCCACAGGGCAACAATGTCCACCAGAGCCTGCAGTGTGTAGTAAAAAAAAGTAGTAGGAGTAGATCTATCACGATACCCTCCATATCAGGGGAAAAGTCATTCCAAAGCTAGCTTGGAAATCAAAGTGCGTAAAACACATAATGAATCAGTTAGAGATCTAGACTAACTCACTAAAAACTCAGTTTAATACCAAATCAAGCCGATGAAATCTGAAGAATGTGGGGCTCCAAATCCAGTTGAGCATAATCTGAGCCCCAAACACAGAAAGCGGTACCGCTTGAGCTGCAAGTCCTCCCTCCTTGAAAATCAAATAGGAGGATACTCCTATGCAGGCATAGATGGAGGTCCACACTGGCGGAACTACCCAGCTGGGGGGAGCAAGAGCAGGTTTTTTTAGACTCTTATACCACACTCTGTCTCTCGAGATCATTCCACTAAGTAAGCCTCCTATATTAGGCAGGAGAATAATGCCTACTGCTGGTAGGTAGTGCTGGAAAGAGGTGATCAGAGAAGACATCTTCTTTTTGGCTTTTCTATAATACCAACGTGGCTTGGAAAGAGGGTGGGGCTGGCAAAATAACCACATTGCATATTGTGAGAGTGCATAAATAATTTTATATACATTGTAGAGAGAGTTACTGAGTAGATCTACATGGTATATAGGTGCTGCTAGATTTAGATTCTATAGATTAACAGCAAAAATCCAGATCTAGATCTAGTTACGCCTTGCTTTATAAGTTATTCATGATCAACGTTCACTGGTCTTTGTCTTTGATTGCTTGATCTCCTCTTCCATTCAGTCTCCAGAAATCGAAGTTAAGGTAGGTAGCGAATGACACCCATCCCAAATGTGGTAGAAGGAGCAGTGCAGCTGTGGGGTTGATGGGGTGGAACACCACCATGGTGGCCACTATACTGCCCCACAGGGCAACAATGTCCACCAGAGCCTGCATTCAATAATTATGTTAGTACATGATAACACAGTGCTGTAAAATTAATAATAATATTGTGTGCATGTGTAAGCTATAATATCTGACTGTGGTACATTCCAGTTATCTAACATTTGCTAACAATCACATGCTATACATGTAGTTGCTAATGAACTCTTATTATTACATAATTATCAATGGTTTGAAGCTGACAACAGTGACAAGCTAAGCCTTTAATAGGATCACACACTGAGAGGCTTCACATGACCACTATGGTACATTTATACATGTTATGGAAAATGTAAGGGGGAGCCTGAGCTACTGTTGTGAGAAGACTCACTGGGACGGCCGGTGGCTAGATTGTACATAGAACACACGAATATAGCTATGTAGATCTGATATTTACCAAATCAATCCGATGCCAACCGAAAAAAATAGGGCTCCAAATCCAGTTAAGTAAAAGCTGAGCCCCAAATACACTCAATGGAAGTGCTTGAGCAGCAAATCCTCCATCCTTGAAGATCAAATAAGAGGACACTCCCATGCAGGCATAGATGGAGGTCCAAACAGGTCCAAACACCCAATTAGGAGGGGCAAGAGCTGGCATCTTTAGTTTAGTGTACCACTTTCTAATTGCATCTTTTGTTAGCAGACCACCTAGCACACCTCCTAGATTGGGCAACAGGATAATGGCTGCTGCAGGCAGGTATTGCTGGATGGAAGTCATCAGGGAAGACATCTTGTAAATGTTTCAACGGTACTCAAACTCTAGTTGCAACCTATCTCAGCTAGCTAGCTGGACTTTGTCGAGCTATAACCCTTTCCTTGCCATTCGTGAAATCTGGAACAGGAGCGTCTTTAGGTCGATCAATTAGTGTGGATCCGGCCTCACCACGCCTCCAAGTCATTCTATTAGTCTAGATCCGGCTAGCAATTCTAGCTGGGACTCCCAGTTCTAGCTCCTTTTGTTTAGCGTGTCAGAGACTGGGAGAAGATGATTGGCACTCCCTGGCTCCTTTGGATGTACAGCTGTCCAGATCCCTAGAACATACCCTCCATTCTGACGAGTTATCAGTGCATAGGGTGCTTACTAGATTCTTGCCAGCCAGTACAGTTCAAGCTACACACAGCACCGCTCAACTATTCTCTACCCCATTATCTAGCTAAATCTGGTCCAACTAGACAGCAGACACAGCTAGTTAATTCAGTAAAGCCAGGGGTAGCCCTACTTCTACGGTTGTTCAGTACCCACGGTAACAATTCCTCTGGGCTGGGCTAACTAGTTGAGCCACGCCTCCCAATTCTCAAGGCTAGGTACATGTCTCTGTCTAGCTGCTTCTTCAGCTTCTTGCTCAGTTTTGTGGCTTAGAGAAAGGCCAGCTACTCAGGGGGAAGAGTCCAGATGAAAGTCTGGCAGCCAGGTGACGTCCAAACGGTCAGTTATTCTTTCCACCAACTTTTTAATCTAGTCTAGTCCTGCTTGCACTGCTACTACTACTGCTGCCTACTGCTGCTACTCTTCCTAGCTAGTCAAAGGTTTCTTTTTTTTTTTTTTTTTTTTTTATAACTACATATGCACAAAGAGACATCAAAGCTTACATCAAAGGACACAGATTTTTAGCCTACTTGACTGATAAGGCGGTTACCTAGACTACAGTTTGTTTGTCAGGGAGGAGCTCACATACAACTTCATCTAATTCATCATAACGATTCCTTACCCATTGTTGTAATTTCTACAACAGATTGCCAAGGAAAGAGATAATAGCCAGCTGCACTTTGAGCTCATTTTGCAACTGGAGCCCCACCCCCATCTATATATAGATCAGTGTACTAGATATCTTATCTTTTTATATGTCCTTAATTGCAAAGCACAGTGTCTCCATGCATAAGCAACATTTGTTGATCAAATCTAGATCAAATCAGAAATGTTATAATTATACTATAATTATACGTATAACTCGAGACTATAATTTATAGTCTCGAGTACGAGTGGAGTAGCCTCGGCTAATGAGTCGATCCACGGCATGAGACTTCAAAACTGTGTATTCTCCAATTTACTCCATCTTTATTGCCTTCTCTCCCCGTGATCCGTTGAGTCTCCACGTAGCTAGGTTGAGGCACGAAGCAAACGAGATCCAACAGAAGTGAGGTAGCAGTAAAAGGGTGGAGGCGTAGTTGACGGGGTAGAACACGACCATCGTTGCAGCAATGCTGCACCACAGAGTCACAATGTCATAGAAAGCCTGTGGGGATATAGAGTTATTATCCATGAAATTGTATCTATTGTAGTACGATCAAAATATGCGCTTTGGCCAATTTTTATTTGAAATTATGTCCTCGATTAAACGCTCCTTGATTATAATCTGGTGAAAACTATGCTAATGCAGCTACTCGCAAAGAGCGTTTATAATTTAGTATCATGCAACAAATTTTAGCACTCCGGTATTTTAGTGGCTAATAATTTATCTGAAATCAAAATAATTATGACCGCAAAAATCTACTAAGTCGCCCAAACACTGTACCTTTAATCTAATTGTACAGGCCAAATGATGCAATTTGAAAATTAATCTGCCGCCTTATAGAGTGCTTCCTCTAACCGGACATGAAAACTTTGAAGGTAAACCGCTCCTGTTGTATAAGCTTTCACAAAGCAAACGGCTATGAGATAGGATCTATGTACCTTGCTTGGCATAGAAAGCAAGTAGAATTGCTTGTCTCTCTTTCGTTTTGGATCAGTGTCAAGTACATGTAGAAGCAAGTCTACCGGACACTCAATTATCGTGTCCGGTCAAAGTTGTTCAGACTATGTAAAACCACACCTACTAATTACCGGACATAATCTTCAATGTAACATTACACGCATGTGCAGAACCCCTTGTGGGTGTGTTCACGCAAAAATATCAGGCAATAGATAGGTGTTCAGTACAGTAGCTCTACTTCATTCATTTTGCTAAAGTCTGGACAGCGTTCGGACAGTGTCCGATAATAGGAAGTGTCCGTGATAGAGGTGGCACTCTAGTACAATTCCATATGCAGTAGTACACGCACACCTGAGCTATTGTATTGCATGAACTCACCAAATCAATTCGATGAAAGTAGAAGAACAGCGGACACCAGATCATATTGAGGGATAGCTGCAGCCCGTACACAGTCAGCGGGAGCACTTGGCCTCCCTCCTTGTACACTAGATATGAAGATAGACCCATACAAATATAGATGCTAAACCACGCTGGACTAAACAGCCATGAGGGTGGTCCAAATGAGGGTTTCCTCAATGTTCGCGACCAATTTCGAATGCCATCCAAACAGAAAATACCTATCACACCTGCTCCAATGTTTGGTAACAGGATTATGATAGCTGCTGGAAGGTACTGCTCTGGAGAGACAGGCAGAAAACGGTCAAAAAGATTGACTAGAAAAGACATTATTTTGTTTACTAGCTTGCATAACCTCAGCCCTTCCCCCACGTGGTTAAGCTCAGTCATGTGACAGTGTCAGAAGTGGGTGGGTCATTTTTTGCTCCATAAAATCTCTGCTGCTTTTATTTCAAGATTGTTCATGTTGAGCCGGCCGGCCTAGCGCTAGTGCCTGCTGACAAGCTTCTGAAGAAAAATTATATTGAGAAACAGACTCTATAAAAATCTCCTGTAGTGTCAAAATGGTGAGATTTATTATTGAATGACTTTCAATCATATAATCCCTGATATAAAAATTAATGGTATTTTGATGTCTAGAAATTCCGTTTCTGTGGAGACTTGGACTGCCCAGACTGGATATTGGCAGAGATCAGCACTCTCTCAAAACTGGTGAGCTCACTATAGCATTGACTGCAATAGGACATACACTAGCTGTGTGTGTGTGTGCTAACAGTTCTGGGAGTTTGAGTCGATATTAATTTTAGAGTTCAATTTATTGCACTAAGAGAGCTCTATGGTTTCACTGTACTTATGTTCATGCAATTTCAGCCCTTTCTCTTACATGCTTTAAAGTCCTACAGTACAACAGTGTTCTTAGTTCGCTGCTTGTTGTTGAATATCTCTTTTATTTCTACCAGACCTCTGTGAAGATGAAGCTCCTCTGTGTGCAAGTGGCTAAGAACATTGTAGGGACTGACATCGACGTGAGTTAGTTACTCTAGCACCTTTTATAATAACGGCCCATAACTTTATAATATGCACGTTATGTCCGTGTTTAGGTCAAAATCCGTCAGTAGCAAATTCTACTTTGGTCACCCTCCTATGAGTAGGCCACCTTCTATAACAACTATTAATGGGCCCCAAAATCTCCGTATCACTTGATATGTGGTTCAACCTGTGTTAAGAGGCCACCTCCTCACTGTATTACTACTGGTGATCTGTTCAAGGGCAACTGTAAACATGAAATAATTATATGTACATGTACACTTGACCTACCAGCTCTTTCTCTCCCACAGTATGAGAAGGTGACAAAACTGACATCAGACGCTAAGTTTGAGGACGGAGACATAAAATCTTCGCTAGCAGCACTGACCTTTGTCCTGTCGAGTGCAGCGAAACACTCAGTAGATGGACAGTCACTAGACAACGAACTACAGCAGCTAGGACTACCTAAAGGTATGTATAATTATATGGCTTTCAAAGCTTTACCAAATCCTTCTAGAATTGTATTCAGAGCTGTGCTCGATGATATTAGTATGGTATGTATGATCGTTAAATTCCACTGTTACACAGTAATTCTCTTTGTTTGGCCTTATAGTAAATGTCCGTTAATGTATTTCCCTACAACAATGAGCTGTTAATGATATTTATGTATCTACGTATATATTACATACATACACTGTTATAATTTTGCTTTGCTCCACACTTTTCCCGGCCCCCACCCACTTCACACACACAGAGCACTCCACCTCACTGTGTAAAGTGTACGCAGATAATATCTCCAAGTTCCAGGCAGTGTTTAGAGAGAAAAGCTTGAGAGGTGCATAATTATTGCAGTGCTTATACTACATGTATTGGTGATTCACAGCTTCTGTAGTATAGACTATATTGGTGCTAGCATTGCCTGAAAATCTAACTAAAGCACCCTCCACAGTTTCCAGACTAGACTCTGTCGAGTGGAGAGTGGACTACCTCATCAGCTCAAGCTCTCTAAAGGCACGACTTATACAATTATGCATGTGAATGTATAATAAATTATGCACGTGTATAATCACTTGTTAGCCGGATATGTAATAAACTATTTAATGCAAAAACACAAAGAGTGACTCTCGTAAGTGTTTAAATACAGGAGTGTGCTGTGTTCTATCACAATCGAGCTGCATGATATTTTGATCTGATTTAACTTGATTTTTCTCACACACATGCAGGAGATTGGTGAACCTTGTGTACACTTGCGAGTCCACAAGACCGACCCTGTTACCATAGAAACCACCCCCATCACAATGTCCTTGTCTGGCGATAAATTTAGACTTTTACTCAGAGGTACAGTATATTATTATGTTTAACAAATTCACAGCTTTTCAAGGCCGCTAAATAATTGTTTAGACATTGTTTTAGAGGTGTCTATGGGTTAGAAGGCACTGCTGTAGTATCCCAAGCGTAGCGAGGGTACTAGAAGTGCCTGAGCGCTCCTAAATCACAAGAACACCAACAAAACAGTGTCTTAGATACTAGTGCACATGTGCAAACATTGCGTCTATAGGCTTGACTATAGGGATACTAAGGAAGTTGTAGGTATACTAAGTCCCGTAGACTGTAGTATACTTCCTTTGAGGCACTTTCCCCGTGTACAGTAGACTTTCACTAATCCGGCTCTCTGAAATAATTATGGTCACTGCAATATAATACCGGTCGTTTCGTTTGGCACGGATTACTAGCTTGATCTGCACAAAACATGCCCTGAAATGGACCACTCACTATTCTGTAGGCGGCTATTTCCTGAAATACAGCCACCTCGCTATTCCAGCCAAGCTGCACTGTCCCAAGGGTGACCGGATTAACGAGAGTCTACTCATGTACAAGTCATGTGCATCTTATCAACTAGTGTCTAATAGGCATACAAATAGGCCCATTAAATAAATGTGTATATCACTTTATTTGGAAGTTGTTACTTGGGCACTTCTAATTATCCTGGACACTTTTCTGGGCAATTTTCGTCATCCTATTATACAGCAGACACTCCGGTACTTTCATTTTACAAAATATCCAGACAATACCTTGAAAAGTTCCAAGCAACATAGCTTTAGAGCCAGCAAGAGTGCTGCCGTTAGATAGCTTTGAGGATGAGCTGGTTTTAGATAGCTACTTCAGTCGCACACTGGTCTATTAAACTTAGCTAGCTCGCATGCAGCTGTATGCTTGTTCTAATTATTCCAGACATTATTTTTATGGGCTCTATAAAGATTTATACCTGGACAATAATATTTCCAAAATTTATGTCAAATAATAAAATTAAAATACAAAATTTAATTATACATTATTAAAGTCTATTTGCATTGAGTTTGGCCCCGGAAGTTATGTGGTCAATTATGGCTTCATTTACGTAGTGAACAAGTATGCCTACATGGAAAATGCTAACTTTTAACTGGTTGGAGCTTACCAGCTCTACAGCTATAGATAGAAGCGCTTTTTAACAAGGAATCCAATGGTATATGAAACTTTGAATTTCAGTGAAGTATATATGAAAAAGTTATGACAACTTTATGAAGGTCAAACTCAACACAAATAGACTTTAGTAGATACAATTGTGTGTATTTGTAGGTTTCGGTTTTAATTTGTTAGGGAGCCTGCCTGATTAAACAATGTCCACTTTACCCCTTCCAGATTTGAAACAAGTACAGACTATGATGGAGACTGTTTAGTGTCATATAAGAACTGGATATATCGATGTTGTTTGCTTATTTTCGGGAAAATTAATTAGAATGTGGGTGCGTCAGTTCCTTCATAATTGGGACGAGCCCTGAGGCGAGACCCATAGTTTCGAGTACTGTAGAGAAAAGCTCGGCGACCGGATATCCGTCTGAATGTCTGTCTGTCTGTGTGTGTGCGTGTGTGTGTCTGTCGCTTAAGTTTTTTAGCATGACAACGATCGCTCCATTTGCACGCTTTTTAGCATGACGATCGCTCCAAGACATTAATTTTTTAATATTTCTACTTGAACTCGAAACTGATACAGCTCAACGACTACCGTAAAAAACGTTCTAATTATAGAACCAGTAAAAAATTATTATTTTTCTAGAAACAATGTACCCAAAAAATGATTTTATAAAATTATGGTGGTTTAAAAAATTATGAAAGAGGGCGTCCTACCTGAGGCTGGTTCTATAATTGGAACGCTTACGGTAGTGAGGCAATGGCGTTGGGATATCAAACACACCATCTGCTGAAGCTTTTTTTAACTGTACATTTAAATCATACTATCCTATAGCTGTTATTACTGGTTGTGTACTAAATTTTGGTACTGATTTGAGGATGGTTGTTTGTATTGTTTGTGAATTGCTGCCTAAACGTATCAAAAAGCGAAATTCCTCAGGAAACAAGATATTCTAAACAATAAACAAATCTAGAGGTGTGCGCAAATCTATAGTTGAACAAGTCAATATAATAATAGTACAGGTGCTAATTTAATTTATGTGCAGTCTACATATACTTTTTTGGTACAATTATTTATACTGAATAAAATCTATACTATTCAAGTTCCAAGATCTCAAATGATGAAAATGAACTACTGCATGTACCAAGCCAGAAAAATCTTTATCTTTCTTCGCTGCATTGTTGAAGGTATTAATTGGTGCAGTGTATAGTCAATAACCTATCCAGTCTGTTTTATAATGGCAATTTTTGCTCATTTTATGCACTTTATGTCCAGTTTTAGGTCCTCCTATTCCATCCATCTGTTTAACACCACCTACTGTTCAAAATGGCTACGTCTCTTCAAGTATGCTCTATTCAGCAATGTACAGCTGCAACATAGGGTACCAACTGTCTGGATCAGCCACAGCAATTTGCGAAATTGGAGACATGGGTGTATTTTACAGCTGGATTTCAGTACCGACATGTATCGGTAATGCTGTGTATTGAATGCTAATTGTTGTATACATATCATTATTATTAGTGGACTGTGGCTCCCCTCCCTCTATT
The DNA here is from genome assembly GCF_963675165.1 of Halichondria panicea. Lineage (NCBI taxonomy): Eukaryota > Metazoa > Porifera > Demospongiae > Suberitida > Halichondriidae > Halichondria > Halichondria panicea. The sequence goes on along the minus strand of NC_087381.1, from coordinate 4,310,562 downwards.
TCCAATGGGTTGCCTGTAACACCAACAAGGACAACTGTTGAAGCAGGAGCGTAGCCAGGATTTTTTGGAAGAGGGGCAAAACTTATCAGCCGTGCGGCGCCGAAATTTTGACCAGAAGCCACGCCTCTTAATTATGACGTCATAATTGACTTCTCCATTAGTTAGGTGTGGCCTGATGTTTATTAGAAGCTAGTTTAGCAAAGAACAAGAACTGTCTATAGATTTAGCTCACAGTTTAGAGACTAAATCGTTTTGCTTGCCTACTAGCTAGCTAACTGCAGCAAGATTCCGAAGAAAGGGAGTGCTCAGCAAGATAATCAGATACAATAACTTGAGCAGAGTACAGTTGAGCCTCGGTTATCCGAACACCTTTGTCCCCGGGCCCATTCGGGTAAGTGAAATATTCGGATAATCAAAAGCTGGCTTTTTGCCAGCCACGTGGGCAATTTCCTACTGCGCATGCTCAGATTGCACTATGCTCTAGCATTCGGATAATCGAGGATTCGGATAACCGGGATTCGGATAACCGAGGCTCAACTGTAGTAGAGATCCAGAAAAAGGGGGGGCATTTGCCCCCTTTGCCACCCCCTGGCTACGCCACTGTCAGAAGGGACAGTGACCTACAACTGTGATACTGGCTATGTAGATCTACTGTCAGGATCAGCTACTGCAACAGTGACTTGTCAAGCTAGTGGAAGTTGGAGTACAATACCATTAACTTGCCAACGTAATTAAGATTCGAACTCTTGCTACTATACTAAGCAGTCATTTCATATGTGCATGCATGTCTCTACATCTGTAGCTGTCCCGTGTGGCAACCCTCCGACCATTCCCAACGGGTCCAGTACTTTCACTGGCACTACATTTGAGGAGACAGCCACTTACAGCTGTGAAAATGGATACCAATCGTCAGGATCATCCACAGTGACCTGTCAGGCTAGTGGAAGTTGGGGTACTGCACCAACTTGCCAACGTAAGATTCTTAACTCTTGCTACACATAATACTAAAGAAAAGCAGTCACACCTTACAAGTGGCCTGATTTCATGTTCATGCATGTCTCTACATCTGTAGCTGTCCCGTGTGGCAACCCTCCGACCATTCCCAATGGGTCCAGGACTTTCACTGGCACTACATTTGAGGAGACAGCCACTTACAGCTGTGAAAATGGATACCAATTGTCAGGATCATCCACAGTGACCTGTCAGGCTAATGGAAGTTGGGGTACTGCACCAACTTGCCAACGTAAGATTCTTAACTCTTGCTACACATAATACTAAAGAAAAGCAGTTACACCTTACAAGTGGCCTGATTTCATGTTCATGCATGTCTCTACATCTGTAGCTGTCCTGTGTGGCAATCCTCCGACCATTCCCAATGGGTCCAGGACTTTCACTGGCACTACATTTGAGGATACAGCCACTTACAGCTGTGAAAATGGATACCAATCGTCAGGATCATCCACAGTGACCTGTCAGGCTAGTGGAAGTTGGGGTACTGCACCAACTTGCCAACGTAAGATTCTTAACTCTTGCTACACATAATACTAAAGAAAAGCAGTCACACCTTACAAGTGGCCTGATTTCATGTTCATGCATGTCTCTACATCTGTAGCTGTCCCGTGTGGCAACCCTCCGACCATTCCCAACGGGTCCAGGACTTTCACTGGCACTACATTTGAGGAGACAGCCACTTACAGCTGTGAAAATGGATACCAATCGTCAGGATCATCCACAGTGACCTGTCAGGCTAGTGGAAGTTGGGGTACTGCACCAACTTGCCAACGTAAGATTTTTAACTCTTGCTACACACAATACTAAAGAAAAGCAGTCACACCTTACAAGTGGCCTGATTTCATGTTCATGTCTCTACATCTGTAGCTGTCCCGTGTGGCAACCCTCCGACCATTCCCAATGGGTCCAGGACTTTCACTGGCACTACATTTGGAGATACGGCCACTTACAGCTGTGAGAATGGATACCAATTGTCAGGATCATCCACAGTGACCTGTCAGGCTAGTGGAAGTTGGAGTACTGCATCAACTTGCTCATTACGTAAGATTTTTAACTCATGTTACACTATACTATATAAAAGCAGTCACACCTTAGATTTTATGTTTATGTCTCTGCATCCGTAGGTGTCCCCTGTGGTGACCCTCCAACCATTCCCAATGGGTTCAAAACTTTCACTGGTACTACATTTGGGGAGACAGCCACCTATACTTGTAACACTGGGTACCAACTGTTAGGATCATCCACAGTGACCTGTCAGGCTAGTGGAAGTTGGAGTACTGCACCAACTTGCTCACGTAAGATTCTTAACTATTGCTATATACACTTACTAAAGAAAAGCGGTCACACCTAGTGCATGGCCTGATTTTATGTATATGTCTCTACATCTGTAGCTGTCCCATGTGGCAACCCTCCGACCATTCCCAATGGGTCCAGGACTTTCACTGGCGCTACATTTGAGGAGACAGCCACTTACAGCTGTGAAAATGGATACCAATCATCAGGATCATCCACAGTGACCTGTCAGGCTAGTGGAAGTTGGGGTACTGCACCAACTTGCCAACGTAAGATTTTTAACTCTTGCTACACACAATACTAAAGAAAAGCAGTCACACCTTACAAGTGGCCTGATTTCATGTTCATGTCTCTACATCTGTAGCTGTCCCGTGTGGCAATCCTCCGACCATTCCCAATGGGTCCAGGACTTTCACTGGCACTACATTTGGAGATACGGCCACTTACAGCTGTGAGAATGGATACCAATTGTTAGGATCATCTACAGTGACCTGTCAGGCTAGTGGAAGTTGGAGTACTGCACCAACTTGCTCACGTAAGATCCTTAACTATTGCTACACTTACTAAAGAAAAGTGCATGGCCTGATTTTATGTATATGTCTCTACATCTGTAGCTGTCCCGTGTGGCAACCCTCCGACCATTCCCAACGGGTCCAGGACTTTCACTGGCACTACATTTGAGGAGACAGCCACTTACAGCTGTGAAAATGGATACCAATTGTCAGGATCATCCACAGTGACCTGTCAGGCTAGTGGAAGTTGGGACACTGCACCAACTTGCTCACGTAAGATTCTTAACTCTTGCTAATACAAGCAGTCACACCTTACAAGTGGCCTGATTTTATGTTTATGTTTCACATATTTAGCTGTCCCCTGTGGTAGCCCTCCGACCATTCTCAACGGGTCCAGGACCTTCAATGATACTATAATTGGGGAGACCGCGACCTACATCTGTGACGATGGCTATCAACTTTCAGGATCAGCTATAGTGATGTGCCAAGCTAGCGGAAGTTGGAGTACAAGACCAAGTTGTAATGGTGAGCAGTATAAGTAAAGAGCTGGTACGAATCAAAAACTCTTTTTGACTCACTCATCTTGCTTGTCTATTCTATTGAAAGTGTCAGTTTACAATTAACACATTCAAGTAGCACATCCTATAATAATTTTGCTGAGAAGAATAACAAACATGCATGATCATTGATCTAAGCTGTCTTCTGTGGCGACCCTCTGACCATTCCCAATGGGTTTTGGACATCCACTGGTACTATATTTGGAGAAACCGTCACCTACAGCTGTGATACTAGATACCAACTGTCAGAATCAGCTACAGTGATCTGTCAAGCTAGCGGAAGTTGGAGTGCTAGACCAAGTTGTACTGGTGATAATGAGTAGTTTGCTTGCTTGCTTGCAATAACATGATTTAAAACCATGTTTATTCCTCAGCTTGCAAGCTTATACTATAAACAGCTATATATATATAATTGTAGACAAATTGTCAGTTTATGACACAATAGCAAGTATATATAATAATAACACCTTTATAAATTATAAAATCCAGTTTTTTTTTGTTTTAGACTTATTTCAACATAGCTTTCACTTTCATACACATCTATAGCTCCTCAGCCTGGCTCTTGTGACAATCCTCCAACCATTTCCAATGGGTCCAGGACTTTTGTTGGTACAGTATGGGAGGAGTCGGCATTTTACAGCTGTAACACTGGTTACCAACTGTCAGGACCATCCACAGTTACCTGTCAAGCTAGCGGAAATTGGAGTACTGTACCAACTTGTAAAGGTGTGTAGCTAATAGTATTGTTAGCTATAATAATTATTGCTATTAATTTCAATGCAGCAATTTATTCTCAACAACCTCCTTTGTCAGCTATGGATAACACTGCTGTAACTGTGGGCTCTGTGATAGCTGCAAGTATTATCATTTTTGTGATGTTTGTTTTTTTAGCTGTTGTGATAGCCACCAAGAAACATCGAAACCAAATTCCTATCGCTCAGAACTCTTTTAAAGAGACAAGGTACCAAACATTCGCAGTATTTTACGTATATAATTATGTGGAAGATGTACTACAACTCTTGTATAAGTCTGTCATGATAATGCTGTTATTTACACACAGTGTGTTAATAATTACCTTTTTCTATACAGTATCAGGAATTTGAACAGTGAAGAAACAAACATGAGCAATTTTTCATCCATCCCTCTCAACAAAGGGCCAGAGGCAACTGCGGACCCAGAGTATGACGAGGTAGGACCCCCTGTGGTGAAGAATGGGAGCAAACAGTACAGCTTTGACGTTGGTCCTTGTCCTGCGTACGGGGGGGGCATACTCTGAGGAATACACGCCTCAAATAAAATGGAAACAATGTACGACTATAAACATGCAACAAATTGTGCTTGCATTAATTGTAGCTGACTGTAGAATGTTGCTATGTAATTGTATAATTTATTGCATGCATGCATGCACATGCTTAATTGTACTTGTATATTGTTGTGTTTAGATGGTTGACTAAACTTAATACTGCATGCATGGTATCATAATTATATCTATTATATACCCTTGTATCTTGATGCCAATTTACAGACTCAAAATTTCGTTCCACTCAAGAGTGTGATCAATTTAGAATCTTCATCCATAGATACAGTATCTATGCTTCATCTCAGCCTCAACACATACACTATAGACTAGCTATGACTATTAATTGTCACTTGTTATTCCTCGAGGCGTAGCCGCACGAGGGATAGGTAAAGCTAGCCTCGAGACCAGGCCGATTTTAGGGTTAGGGTTAGCGCTGTAAGTTTCATAATGATCTGTTTTTTACTAAGATCGATCGATTTAGGGTTATTTTGTTTCTTAAATGCATGACCTCCAGTTGCCAATTACTCGGAATCATAATCCGTGTGATCCATGATTGTATAATATACAAAAGTGAATTCATGATTTCTATCTAAAAATGTTCGCTTTTATTCTCTGTTGATGAGCACAAACACTGCCAAGCCTCCGAGTAGGATATACTGTGTGTATGCGTGTGAAACACAATGAATTTGTCGCTCATAAATCCGCCTGTATTATAGATCCGAGGTGACCTGCTTATATAGCTAGTTTGTACCACGAACACCAATTAATACCTCTTGATGCATGCAGTATGTACGTACCTTTAGGTATGGATAATCATTCATCAGAATTGTCACCATGCCAACATACGGCAGGAAGCTGCAAGAAGAGAAAGGTGGTGTGAGTCACACCCAGTATGAAATGAATACACTAGAACCGGAAAAAAACTTTTATAGCAAGTTCCAGCACAGAAATACTAAATCCCATAGCTTCAAATAATATTCAAACATACCATGTACGTTTATAGAGCTCTACACAACTGAGCACCTACTTTAGCTGAGTCTCCCTCAGTCACGATGATCTACCAGCATCGTTGGCTCTAGTTTGGGGATTCCCCTCAACTTGGTGTGTTTTAAATTAACATTACTGACTTAATTGGGAACAATTTCAGATCTCTAATACACATGTATAATTATTACCCACGAAGTGTCCCTATTCGGGCGTTTTCCCTGCATGTTCACACCCACTCACCCTCTAGCGCGTCCTATTATTTCGTCTCTAGACACGTAGTTCTGCCCTCTGGCATAGATTTGCCCCTCCCTGTCGTCGCCATAGTTATTGTCACCTTTGGTCAAAATGTTGAGGTTGCCTGTGGAGCTGAGGGAAAAATGAAAGACTGAATCATAATGTGGTCTTGCTGATCCACATAATTATACAGAGTTCTCTATTAACTCGAGGCGGGCCACGGGTTAACAGTCAGGGTGTTTGTTTGTTTATGTGTGTATTCTGAGTCTGCTCACCTGGATGCCATAGCGCTGGATTCACAGGATAGATGGCCTCAGTAATACAACTAGTTATTAGTTTTATTTGCAGATTTTGATGCTAATTAAAGCTTCGTTGTCAAGTAATCGCGAGCAAAAGCTAAGAAGCTTGAACTTGCACGCTGGCTGTAGAGACTAGCTATACGCGGCTTTGATTCGAGACATCAAACTATCTATAGTCCTCGCATGCACAAAGTGAGCTCACAGCTGATAGAGTTTAATATGCAACTCCACTAACGCTGAGAGTTATGCATTTCAGTGCTCTAGTTATAGTCTTGATAGTAAAACAAATGCACTTGCTGGCATGTAAATAATGCAGGGCTACATGGAGGGGGGGGGGGGGTCGAGGAGGATAATTCGCCACCCATGGGCCGGCCTATAGTATACCTATACCTAGTTCGCTACTAATTTCTAGGATCTGGCAGATTCATTAATAGACAAGTCACATGTTGTACTGCGCCAGAATCGATCTAAGTATAACTTTCCGGGGAGCATGCCACCCAGAGCCCTCTAGTTTGGCATGCACCTTAGCCTCAAAATCCTGGATGCGGCCCTGCAGTACTACTTCAAAATAGAATATGTACAAAACTATTACCGGTAGCCATCTTACTTTTCGTGGACCTTGATGACACGATGTACAATGGGGATGTCCCTACCCCGCACCTTGAAAACGAGTATCTCCCCGGCCATTACCGGCTCCTCCTTGCAGTTGGTGAGGAAGAGAAGGTCACCACGATAGAAAGCCGGCTCCATGCTACCACTGCGCATAAAGTACAACAACACAATTTTTTAAACCATTCTAATGAAAGCACCAAGGGGATGTGCCAAACTAAAGCTACTAACTATTGCTAATACACACATGATATCATGATGAAGGCATTTGTATGCAGGCAGAATCAGGGAACTCAAAACAGTGGGAAATGATCGACCATTTTGTTGCTAAAAAGGATGCCAAAGTAGTCTAAAATTAATGGCTGCTCTTTTCTAACTCTTGCAGCTACCAATAGCTAGCGTTCTAGTGCAGAGCTAACTACTGAGTAGAGTAGCAACACTCCATGGACAAGTTTTGCTACGTGCTCTTCTGAAAAGCCTGCACTGCGATGGTATTCGAAGTAAGCCAAACTAGGCATAACTCGAGAACCAAGCAGTGCAAATCCAGGAATTAAAATCCAAGAAAACATGACTAGAAGCCTATAGAAACTCTGACTTGCACTTGATTCATCCTTGAGCAGCTGTATATAGCAGTCCACACACACACACACACACACACACACACACACACACACACACACACACACACACACACACACACACACACACACACACACACACACACACACACACACACACACACACACACACACACACACACACACACACACACACACACACACACACACACACACACACACACACACACACACACACACACACACACACACACACACACACACACACACACACACACACACACACACACACACACACACACACACACACACACACACACACACACACACACACACACACACACACACACACACACACACACACACACACACACACCGTATACCTCGCTTGCGCATGCACACACACACACACAAACACACCTATACCTCGCTTGCAAGGATGTTGGTCACGATTTAAACCGCAGTGAAACACGCTATGCAAACAGTGTTGGCCTCAAATTCGCCTTCAACTTTGCTTCAACCCGCTGAGTCAGCACTAGCACTTTTGTCTGCATTCATTTATCTTGTATTACATCTCCTGTTAGTTCATGAATCATACTAGTTTAAACCGCTATACATGTATATACCTGCTACAGGAGTCAAAGAACCAAGGAGAGTACAGCAACCACTTGAAGATTGAGACTACACCGTAATCCAAGTTTCTGGCTCATTGTTTTGAGCATAACTATGCCACTCACTTTCTAGTGTCACTGGCTATTGTACTACTAGAATAGAGGGCTACGGTTGTTTGCAGCCTTAACTTGGCTTTAGCTACGATATTCATGCTTTTTATCTGTATGTTTCATATATTTTTCTCCGTCACACATTCCTCCGTTTATATGTGACCAACCTCCTTTGGGACGCAACATTGTCAACACAGCTGTTGCTACTTTTATAGGCCAGAACATTTCCTAAGCTCGCGCGCTCGCCTTAATTAGAGGTAATACGGTTTAAATGCAACAATGACTTCCAACAGTTAAAAATGAGGGGAGTACCTATTAAGCTATTTGCTCTAAAATGGTAAAATGGATGGATATTACACAGTACTTCTCTGTTATGCATGTTTGTGTGGGGGCGGGGTGACATCTTACCTGAGTACGACTACTATAGGGCTCTCACTGCCAGTGACAACCATTAGGCCCTTCCATATCATCAGGGCAGACGACACGATCATGCCAAAATTCAGGATCTGGTAGAGGAGCTGCATAGCGCATGTATGTGTCGAGAAAAATTCCTGAACTGATTATTCATTCTCCTTTATAATTATAACACCAACCTGGCGCTTGTCCATCCTGTAGAGGTCTCCAAAGATTGCCTCCATTGATCATAAGAATTGCTATGATTATAGGTACGTAGAATCTATAGAACTCTAGAACTACCCCGGTAGCTAGCTAGCTAGCTATATAGAGCAGAGAAAACAGAAAAGTTGAACCTGAGTCAGTATTCTAATATTACTCGAAGATTTCACTCTATGAGAGAGACTCGATCTGCGAAAAAAAATTAATAGTGAGCATGCGCATAAACAGTGGTGGACCCAGTGCAGTGTGATAGCTAAGTGGTACCACATGAAATGTGTGCGTATGAGGAAGCTCTGGCACTGCATTACATTCATAGCCTATAATACAATGCTTAATATTACTGCTGAGACACTTTTAATAATGGATTAATGGGGGACCTAAACTTTTAAGAGGGAGGGAGCCTATGAATGTTAAAATTCTAGGCCCGATCGAGGGGCCCAACATAAATTTTTATGACATCGGAGCTACAATGTATAATTATACTGTCACTGGAAAAATGGTCCTGAAAAAACGGTCCTAGACCACCATGATTATTTCGGTTCTGGGACTGGTCTCCCTGAAACGTTCAGTCCGCTAACCTTTGTGGTTGTACTAGTATAGTCTAGTAATGAGTATGGCAGCCTATAGGGTCCTCCCCACATCATATACATGCACAGGCTATGCAGTAATTCACAGCTTGATGTGAGTGAATGTGCAATGGAGTACGTCGAACCATTTGAAAAAGAGCAATTCCTAAATCATTTGTAGAAGTGCTGCCTAATTTTTCGTTGATTGTGCTGGACAGTCGGCAACTGTTGCATGCGCATGCAACTATAGACCAATAATTATCTTGGTTGTTTTTCAGCCAAACGTAGTCTGGGGCTGAACATTTCAGTCCCCAGACATAAATTTCGGGACACCACAACTATTGACAACGAGCATGTCTTTTGGTAAAACTGTAGAAATATCTATCAGTGGCGGATCCAGAGGGGTTCCAGGGGTTCCATTGAACCCCCCCTTTTGCTTATTGCTGACTATAGGCTTTTGTTGGCTGAGTGAGCAATTTTTGAGGTTACAGTACACATGGCTACTTGTGTGGAATCAGCCAGAAACAATTCGCAAGTGAAGAAGTTTGTTGAAATGCATTGCTAGAAGAATGTCAGTACCCTTTTTACTTACAGATTTTATTATCAACTGACAAATTTTATTGGGACAGTGCGTGGATGTCTTCCAAAAATGTCGCGCTGCACGCTGTTTTCAGACTTTGGAACCCCCCTTTTCTTTTTCCTGGATTCGCCACTGGCTATAGTACCAATGGATCGAACAACATGCATGTATTTTCTTTTTCGTAATTTTAATCGGCCTTGAACGAGGCTGCCTTTTTTTTTTTTTTTTTGAATGCATGCAATGATAGAAGTAGTCTCATGAATCAGCCGTTCCTTTGGAACGGCGGCTGATTCATGAGACTATGAAAGAAGGTTCAAAGTAAGTGAAAATAGTTCATAATGTAATGTTACATTCAGAGTTAACCAAGTCCACGGCTGTAGGGGTTAGCGCTGCGTGCCCACATGAGGACCTTGCTCCTCTAATGGACATGATTGATGATCGGAGGAGAGAGAAAGATAGTCGGCATCTTAGCCAGCACATAGTACTATTGTAGGGATTGTTCCATTTGGTTGCCAGAAGTGATGCCAGTCTTTTGAAAATGTGTTGGCCTCATTACCTAGCCCCCCTGTGGCAGAAAGTACAAGTGGTGTAAAGGTGGCGTGTTCGATCTCTCTTATTCTTTGTTCATAGGCCCACTTTTTGATCCTTTCTGTATGCGGAGGAGAGTTGGGTATGTCTGTTGGACGGGGCCAAGGGGTTAAATACTCTAACGTCAAAGTAAGTTCTTTCAAATGTTCCTCCCCAAAAACCGTTGGCTGCTATATCTAGCCGTGCTCCATCCTGGCGGTTGGCTGAGGCACCTCTCAGAGATTCCTGTGACACAGGTTGTAATTCCGGCTCTGTACAAACATTATTGCACACTTCTGTTAGGAGGGTGGCTGTTAGGTCCCTGATCTCGTTGTGCCTGATTGAGGGGAATCCTCCCCTAGCACAGGACATGGCATGTTCCACTGATAAGTTGTTTCTACATTCACATTTTAGGGCATGTCTGCTGGAGTCCAGCCATATCTGAGGGCTAGGGCATCTTGAAAAGCGCCCTTGTGGAGTGCAAAACCGTGTTCCGCCAATGGTATGGCAGTGAGCCCTTCTCTTTCAAAATCATCGCTCTCTTTAATGGGTCCAGTGAGGCCTCCGAGATCCGATTCGCTTCAGCAAGGCTATTTGCTTGATTTTGTTGATGAACTTGTCTCTTGGATTCCAGCTGCTTCGAAACAATGCAATGGTGGGGCCATAGTTAGGGTCCTGAGAGAGGATGTGGTCACAGTTAGCCTCGAGTCCAGGCCGATAAAAATACGTATTTTAATCGGCCTGGTCTCGAGGCTACCTCTGCCCCAGAGAGGAGGGAGGATCACGTGATCTTTATGGCTATAAAAGTGGAAAACTTCATTCAACGGTAGTTTAACAAACAGTTCACAGTTTAATGGTATTGAAGAGAACCATGAAAGGTGCCGTGCGTTTGGCTGCCTTGCTGGAAGCGGTGCTACTGCTGTCGTCCCTAGCTGGAGGTATATATAGCAGCTAATCGAGTGTTGTACCATTATTTTAATTAATTTGTATACTCAACTGATTGCAACATGCATATGCAAAAATAATGTAAGCCATGCACTGAATTGTATCCATGATTGGGACTAGCATAGCTACATGCATGATCATTGCAATGAGGTAGGCCTATAGTTATTACTACTGAAATTATTGATTGAATTTATATAGCATTATGAAGCTTGATCGTCGCATAGATTATATATCACCATGTAATATACTAATGTGAAAAGTACGAATACAGACAATTTCAGGTTGCACTAGTGCTTCAGTTAACGTGGTTTGTGTAGTAATGTTGCCTTAATTCACGAAAGTTGTGGTTTTTTCAACATCTGGACTATAATTATAATGAGCTCCTCCTGCATGTATAATTATATTAACAATAATTATGCATGGTCAGCTCAATCATAATCAAGGCAGTACAATCAAGGCAGTACAATGTTCAGATGGTACCCGCTTAGTGCTGCATTTATTTATTCCTTGTAAAATCTGGACTAGTATAATGATATCGTAAGCTCCTACAATAACTGTGGTCAATTCATATCAAGGTGGTGTAATGTTCAGATGGTACCAGCTTAGTGGCATTATTACCTAATATTGTGGTCCTTGTAAAATCTGGACTACTATGATATCATAAACTCCTACAATAACTGTGGTCAGCTCATAACATAGAATGTCCAGATGGTACCGTTAGTAGGTTATTTTCGTAAGGTGGGAATTTTCGTACTGTAGAGTATATCGTACGAAAATTAAAACTACGAAATTATTCTACCACAATAAATTAAGGTTCCACGTCACTATATCCTATGCTGTCTGAATATTTAGAATACGAAAATGGGTAGTTCATACGAAAATTTACACCAACGAAAATTATCCACTATATACGGTATATATTATACCTGTCCAGCTTATGTGTGACCTTTACATAGCCATGAATGTATAAATGTGCAGCAGTGTCATGTAGTGGCAGCATTGCATATAATTATATACACCTCTAGTCAATTGTATAGTGCGTATGTTTCAGTTAATAATTGCACTTGGTGTGGCAGCATAATTATAATGGGTTGGTGAGAATTATGCAATGCATGTGGGTGGGTACGGCATGCAGGATTGGAATTAGTCTATATACCGAGTAAGTAGTATAAATTTATAGTCGATAATGATCTCCTTAGCATGGCATGATTCAATTCAGTTTGATGCTATAATTATACTCGGCTGTTATATAATGGCTATATTGTGCATATACATGGACTATAATTTTAGCTGGTGTTGTGCCTGTGTATATAGTGCAGTGAATATTTATGGGATGTGCATTGAAGCCATATCTAGAACTTGATAAGCCACACTGCATGTAGCTTTTGTTATTATGGTGATCACTTGTACATACAGTATGGTGGATGACAGCTAGAGTGGTTTGTTTAAAGGTGCATGTGTGGTTAGTATGTAGCACATGTTGTGATACCCTCATGCATGTGCAGCAAAATATGAATATAATGATCACACAGATCAAATTGGTCAATAAGTAGAACCTCAATTACCAGACACTTTGGTTCCAGCTAGAGGCAGGCTGGATAACTGAATATCAAATTGCACGTCTTTATAAACAGCAGTGAAAATTAGTGCATGTGGACATAATGCGCATGCATGCATGCATGCCTGCATGTGCCTATATGGTAACATCTGGTAATTGCGCATGTGCAATAGTAGCCTCGACCCCAGGCCGATCCGTCTCCAATTGAACGCTAGGTCGCCTACTAGTATTTTTCAACTTCGTTCTATTAAAGAAAAATCGGCCTGGGACCGAGGCTAGTGCAATAGGGACATGCCCATCTTCAGAGAAAATTTCCATGCGCATAATTGTAGAGGTTCTACTGATTTCAACTTTTATAACCTTCCCCCTCCCACACACACACGTTGTGCAGCTCAACAGAGTCAATGTCCTTCCCTCGGTGGAATTACCAATGGATTCATCACTTACGCTCCTGACAACACATCTGACTATGATTTGGGAACTGTGGCCACTTATGCCTGTGACACAGGGTTTGTTCTGGACCTCTCTCTAGGGGGATCTGAGATGAGAACTTGCGTGGATGGCTTTTGGAATAATCAAGAACCTTCTTGTATTTTTAGTAAGAGTAGCAACATTATGTGGTTCAGTGCACTAAGTATTACACATAAAAATTATAGTTCTTTATGTCTGTTGTTTGCTGCTTAACATGCCATAAAATCTTGTCTCTGTCTGCAGTTGTCACAATTGGCTTTGTTGAGCCTTTTGTCGTGATACCTGAAAATGGCGGCGGTGCTGGTCTCAAGGTGGCGGTCCTCTCTGGCATGCTAGACTCCGAGGTTCGATTGCAGTTCACCACTCGAGACGGATCATCTGTGGCTCCTTCCGACTATACCAGCAACACTCAGACCCTTGTGTTTAACTCTGCCATCTCCTCTCTTGATGTCACCGTTCTCATCATCGAAGATGATGTCGATGAGCTTAACAAGAGCTTCTTTGCTGACTTGTCTCTACTCACTGATACAGACAGAGTCACCATTGCTTGAGCAGTGTCGACCATAATCATTTTGGATGATGACGGTGCATATACAGTGCGGCTTTATACTTTCATGAATTGCAATTCGCAAGTTAAAACAAAGTGTCATGCATTATACAAAGTATCGCTAGAAATTTCATGAATATAAGTCCCTTCACAGGATAATTATTCTTTGCTTCAACCACACACACGCACACAGTTTTGAAAATTGGCTTTGAACGTGAGATGTACCTGGTCGACGAGAACGTTATTGGAGAGATCTGTGTCAAGATAACAGACGACTCCCCCTCCCTTGATCGTGAGGTGGACATCACCATCCGCAGCTCAGATGGAACAGCCAACGGTATGTGAATCAGCTTAGTGAGCAATGATGGTGGTGCACAGAAGGTTTTATTGTATATAGATACATCCAGAGCCGTAGCCAGTCAGGTTTTGACCTGACCACTGTTTTGAGGCAAATAGGCAATTTAAATTGAGCATACACCCTACATACAGCACACCTCCAGGTCAAGAGTTGTGACATGAGTCTTGACAACCCTATAGAGGCAACAAAAATCGTTATGGTCGTCGTTACTGTAAACAAACGAGTTTTGCAAGCATGCGCTTGCTAATGCCTCTCGCCATGTTTTTGCTTTCGCTAGAGTGTTATAGAAGAGGTAAATAATTTGCAATGTGCTTTGATCGTTTCACAAGAAAGGGGTGCATGTTCACAGTTACTAGTGTATACTGAAATAATGGCCTGTAGCCAAACAGTGGGAGCAAACCTTTGTCAAAGGCACAGACTACGAGAGAATTTAAGCACAGACAGTATAATAGTATAAACAAGCAGGAAGTGTGTATCTATCTATATTAGGCCACTGTTAGTTGCATACTTGTTTCAGATGAGAATACTAGCTGGACCTAATGCGGGAGGGCGGCCTTCATTACTCATTACAGTAGAACCTCGCTAATCCGAATAGAGCGGGACCACACCCCATCCGAATACATGAAATTTCCGGATTAACAGATGTCATTAATTGATTATGAATATCATTAACGAAGACACTTTTGTACATTTATTATGATATTACTGTGGCCAGAAGGGAAGCTGCTAGCTAGAATAGTCTTTATCTCTCCAATAAAATTATTGCTGATTCAGCTAAGCAATTTACATTGTGTATGCGCATGTAGGGCCACTAAACAGGAACGCCACTAAACAAGAACAACCGGAAATGTAGTCATTAAATGGGCGTGGTTATTGTGAGGTCATTATTATACGTGTGGGCTAATTATCTAACTTAGAATCAGAGTAAACTCTTCCACAGGTTTGTGCGACATGGATGCATTCTTGGTGCAGCTGATCGATCAAGTAGCTAGAGAGTGTCACTGTAGTGTAGCTGTACTAGCTACATAGAGCTTACTAGCTATAGAAATGAATTTTGTTGTTGCTTTAATTAACACATTACTAGTACTGGTACGTCTAGTTAGTTTTGGGAAGGAAGATGCTCCTCTTTTATTTATAATTACAGTAGACTGTCACTATTCCGGCTCTCTGAAGTACGGCCACCTCGATATACCGGCCATTTGGCTTGGCACGGAATGCTAGCTATATGTTTACTGCACAAAACTCACCCTGAAGTACGGCCACTCGCTATTCCGTTTACCGGCCAGTGCTGGCTGTCCCAAACAAGGTTTTCAATGTAATTTTATACGTATATTACGGCCGGATATGACGTTTTGGGTGTGGTTTAGCAAATAAAATTGGATTACACTTAAATAGAGAACAGAATGATTCATTATCCTCGAGACAAGAACCGCAAAAGTAGTCATTAGATTCGAGGCAAGGTCGTTTTTAAGCCGCGGCTATTTCCTGAGCTACAGCCACCTCGCTATTCCGGCCAAGCTGCATGGTCACAAGGGTGACTGAATTAACGAAAGTCTACTGTATGCATAATAAGTCACCTGTGGTTGAGTTGCACAGCCTGTTTCTTGGCTTCTAGGGTGTGTTCCTGTTTAGCGTAAACCCTCACACTAAACAAGAACACCTCACTAGGAGCCAGAGATACATGCTGTGCAGACGTCACAAGCACAGATTGCCCTACACCACCATTAGAGCACTTGTGAACTCCTAGCAGCCCTTAAAACCAGTATCTCTGGCTCCTAGTGGGGTGTTCCTGTTTAGTGTGAGGTGTGACGCTAAACAGGAACACCTCCCTAGGGCCAAAATACAGGCTGTGCAACTCGATCAGGCACCCAGATGACTTATTATGTATATATAATCATAATAATTATAATCATAGTAGAGGAGCATCTTCCTCCCCAAAACAAACTAGACATAACAGTAATGTCAAAGGATTTATAAATGATATTAAAGCATCAATAATCTAGCTAGTAAAGCTCTATGTAGCTAGTACAGCTACACTACACTAGTATACAGTGACACAGATAAGCTACTTGATCGGTCCAGCTGCACCAAGAGTGCCTCTTTGTCTCACAAACCTGTGTGGGAGAGTGCAGCTCTATTCTCAGTTCGATAATTAGCCCACGCTCTCAACAACAACCCCGCAATAACCACGCCCATTATTGGTTTCATTTCCGGTTGTTCTTGTTTATGTGCGTTCCTGTTTAGTGGCCCTACATGCGCAGTACTCTATTCTACTGATCGACAGCCCCTCCTCTTTTTCAGTTTGCCATTTGGTCCGGATTTGCGAGGTTTCGGATTAAAGGGGTCCGGATTAGCGAGGTTCTACTGTATCTCATTATTTGATGACGTCATATCCTGTTTTATAATTTCATAAAACTGATGAGTTTGACTGCTATTACAGGGAAGGCCGATGAAGAACACTGATCCTCCATAGTAGCAGAGTCTTCTTGGTCTTATTACAATATTTATACTGTAAAATTCACTGCAACACTCAATCTCTTTGTCTATTTTATATCTCTTGTCAATCTTGCAACAGCACATGGTAAAATAATGCAGTGTCAGCAAAAAAAAGAACTTTGATCTCAAATAATGGCTGACATCAGCAATAATGACTTTATTGATGCGGTGAGCAAAAACTGAGGCGGGCGGTTGATCTGAAACAAGTATGCAACTAACAGTGGCCTTAATGCCACTGGATTCTCTAACATGTGGGGATGAGCGCGCATGCATGCGCATTGCATCTACAGGAATAATTAAAAGGTGTGTCCAAAGAGATACGAGAGCCTAAAGACAGGAATATGTCCATGAACTTTGACCTTATAATTAATTTTTGCCTGTGATGTGGGGGCGGCTCCAGAGGATTATGCACAAGAAGCAAATTAAACTTTAATCGATACTAGTTGGGCTCGATACTATACTAGTGCATGCATTTAGATACATGCAACATGCAGGGTATTATAATTAATGTGCTCCTCCCAACATGTTGTAAGACTTAAGAGTCACTGCCCCTTTCTGTCCTGTACTTTTTCGTTTTTTTTTTGTTTTTTTTTTTGTTTTTTTTTTGTTAGGGCTACCTTAATATTAGCTCTCAGCTGCTAGTTGGTATGTACCTCATGCTCTGCATTAAAGAAAAAAAACAGTCGTTAATGTGAGTCAAACTAGCCATAACTCGAGAAAGAAGCTTTAGTTTGCTAATCCACGAATCAAAATCCAAGAGAACGTGGCTAGAAGCCTATAGAAGCTGTTAGTTTCCGTTGCATTGCAACCTACTGAATTCAAAGTCCTCAATAATGCGACTGCCTACTTTGTGAACGCGACTTCTACAATGCCACCAAACAGTGTTGTGCTAAACTACACTGTGTTTTTCAACCAATCTGGCATCAGCCCACTATTCATATTTCTTCAATTTCAAAACGGGCTCAACCCCCCAGGGATTCTAACGTTTGATAACGGAGCCAACATAAAGGGATATTTCCCACTTGCTACACCGCCCCTACCCGAAAGCTACAGCGAAAGCTACAGTGTGGATGACAACGGTATTGCCTCTTTTCAGGAGAGTATTATTCTTCCAGGAAATGTCCATCAAGCGTTCTATCGAGATGGACAGGCTAGTTTGCTGCTGTACCTGACGTCTTTTGTGGGAAACACGTCTCTGATCAGCCCTCGCGATGAAAGAATGGACACTACTCCAGTGTTTCTGAGTATAATGCAACAAGAAGAAGGTACGATTATATTAATTACGAATTTTCTCGGTTGTATAGATTATGATCTCTGTAGCTGTTTGCATGGAGCTTGAGATGATAGCCAATGGAATGATTGTCTACAATGCTGACATGACTTCTCCACACGAAGTCGGAAATGTGGCCACCTACAGCTGTAACCAAGGTTATGAGCTGGCAGGCTCTGAGATGAGGATTTGCGAGGATGCTGGTGATGGTAGCGGCGCTAGATACAGTGGACAGGCTCCAACTTGCGAACGTAAGATCTAGTTGATTGAGTATTGTGCTTTGAATTCACATTCTCTCTGTACATGTAGCTGTTTGCGACGAGCTTGAGACGATAGTCAATGGAGAGATCACCTACAATTCTGACACGGTTGCTCCATACGCCGTCGGAACTAAGGCCACCTACAGCTGTAGATTCCCTAACCAGTTGGTTATAAATCCAGGCCATCCGGTTAGGACTTGTGAGGATGCTGGTGATGATAGTGGCGGTAGATTCAGTGGGCAGGCTCCAACTTGTGCACAGTTTAGCTCAGGTAATGTCGACCTTTTGTTGTGATATTTGCTTACTGATTTTATCCCTCGATTAGGTTTGTGTTATCAGGTTGAACTGTTTGAGAACGGAGTGGTCACATATTCACCAGACACCGACCTTCTTTACGATGCTGGAACCACGGTAACGTACCGGTGTAACGATGGTTTTGAGCCTAGATTTGGAGATGAAACTAGAGTGTGTATTGGTTTTGCAATTGGTCTTTTTGCACGTGGTGTATTTACTGGAGCGGCTCCTATCTGTGAGAAAACACCACCCCCTGGTACGACAACACGCAATTGTTAGCCCATACTAGCAATACGGATTGTGTCCTTATACGTATATTATCATGATTGTCCCCCCTCCTACTCCACACACACACACACAGTGTGCCCAGTCTCTACGTACCTCGATGGCTCTGACTGCTCAGTACGGTGTCCACCTGGTACTGTTGGTAACCATCGAACAGGGCTGTGCGATGCATGTACGTTACATTAATTGGATTTAGTGCTTGCATAGCTCTAATAAAGAAGTGGCCTACTAATGCTGGTCCAAACATGCACATGCTATAGAGATCTTGGGGCCCTTTAACCAGGCTTCATTGTAAAGAGTTAATATTCATCATTTACAACTTTTTTCTTGTGCAGTACCTACTGAATTTAAAGTCCTCAACAATGCGACTGCCTACTTTGTGAACGTTATTGATAAAATGCCGCCAAACAGTGTCGTACTTAACTACACTGTGTTCTTCAATCAGTCTGGCATCAGTCCACTAATCATATTTCTTCAATTGGAAAACCTGCTATATCCCCAACACATTTTAGTATTTGATGACGGAGGAAGCACAAAGTTTTATCTGTCACAGTCCCTACCCGAAAGCTACAGTGTGGATGACAACGGTATTGCCTCTTTTCAGGAGAGCATTCTTCTCCCAGGAAATGTCCCCCAAGCCTTCTATCGAGACGGACAAGCTAGTTTGCTGCTGAACCTGGCGTCATTGGTGGGAAACACGACAAGCGTGAGTGATTTTGAAAGGATCGACACTCCAGTGTTCATCAGTATAATACAACAGGATGGAGGTAGAATACATGTATAATAATGACTGTACTGTGCTAACTGTCTTTTGTAATGATTATATCTTCAGTATTTTGTAATGAGCTTGAGATGATAGCCAATGGAGTGATTGTCTACAATGTTGAAATGACTGCTCCATACGACGTCGGAACTGTGGCCACCTACAGCTGTAACCAAGGTTATGAGCTAGAAGGCTCAGAGATGAGAACTTGTGAGGATGCTGGTGATGGTAGAGGGAAAAGATTTAGTGGACAGGCTCCAATTTGTGAACTGCGAGGTATAGCAATGATTATGTGCTCACATAACATTATACATTAAATGGTTTAAGAGCTATAATACTGAACGCATTTTCCTTTTCAGAATTTTCTAGTTCACTTATTATTTATAAAACCGTTGTGCTGTTCATTGACGTTACTTGTAGTACGCATACAAGTAGTTAAGTTGTCACTCGATATCGAGTTCACTGTTCAGCCTACGCAGGCCTGTGCTCATGAGTACTATGAAATGCTTACTTGCTATGTAAATCAAACATTGAGGCTGCTTATACTTAACTCCACAGGTTCCATCTCATCCCCAGATTTTTGTTTTGAGCTGGAGCCCCTTGTGAATGGAGAGATTGATTACGGCGGTAGAATTGAGCCGTTTGCATTAGGCACTGTGGCAACTTACGCTTGCAATGAAGGGTTTGATCTGGACCTCTCACTTGGTGGATCTGAGATGAGAACTTGTGTAGATGGTAATGGACTGGATGCTATTGGAGTGTTCGATAACCAGGCTCCAAGATGTATCCGTAAGTGAAGTATTAGTTGCTCATTGCTAATTATCAGGAGTGTATGAAGGAGTATCCATCCACGCACTTTCCATATCCTACACTGTTCTCACTGTATAGCGAATAATTATACTCACATGCGTACTATCAACAGATACTTGTGACGTCAATTCACCATAAGTGAATTCATGCTAGTGACTGCTATAATAATAGTGTTTACATTCACAAAATCATTCACTGTCCATCCCCTCCCAATAGTCACACCCTCACCATCCACACCTACTGTCCGTGTCAACGATTCAATTGTCGGTGATCCCCTTTTTTCTGTACCTCTCAATTTAGTCAACGGCTCGGAACTATTGGAACTAAAAACACTCTTGCACCTATGCTACGAAATCCATGGTCGCCCAGACACGTACTTTAACCTTGTATCTGATGAGTGCACCAATATCAATGCTTACTACACTGGGGTTGTTTCGGATACCATTGATAGTCTTGGACTTAATATCATTACGCAAATCGGTGTACGTGCAATCGATTCCCTGGGAAACTGTGTGCGTGTGCGTATCGACTCAGCTAGTAACTGTACACCAGTTGTCGTTACATCAAACGGGGGTGTGGTCAGCGAGGTTAGATATGACCGCGATGGTGTAGTAGTGTCAAAGGTTCGAAACCGAGTGAGAGTTTCTGTTCCAAACTGTGGTGGTAAACGTCTTGTGATGTGGGTCACCTGCCAAGCCCCGGGGGGTATGATGCGATTCGACATTACAAGAGGGGTGGGGCTATCTCCTACATCCCACGGGCTTCTTGGTAAGTGGGGGTGTGTCTTATTTTCATTAAGTTGTGTTTTCCATGTACGAAATGTGTGTTGATATATTGCTGTCACCTATTATGGGTTGCTTAGTTATCTAGAGCATCAGAGGAGGGTGGAACCACTTGATCTTAGGTCACTCTGCCATAAATTAGTGCATGACCATAATTATTATAGTTAACACACAAGAGTCAAATGGTACCTCCCTCCTTTGGTAGAGCATAATCAGCCTATATAGGTCAGGTTAATTCTGAGCAAAAAATCAAACCCTGCAGGATAGCACTGCATCACGACTAGAATATTGGAGTGGTTGTCACTCTGTTAGTGCGCTGGGCTATGTAGATGATATAGCACTTCTGGCACCTTCTGCTATGAGGGTGGCCCAGCTCCCTGCTATTATGAATTGAAGCCTTAATGCATTGCATTGGGCAACTTTTCAGACTTTATGATCATTACAATACAACCTGATGAGGCATCTGTAATGTTGCACTCGAGTATAATAACATCAGTTGAATATTCTTCCTATCACTCACTCGCACGCATATATACTACTATACAGGACAATTCTGGAATGTTCCAGTGACCATACGCAAGTACACGTACACAGGTGATGAAGAACTCTATCTCGACGTGGACCAGCTATATGTTGTCAGAGTTACACACCCGAGTACCGGGAGCACTCGTCGTTTCATTGCCGAATTTGGACGAAAAATCTGGGACCTTTCTAACAAAGATTGTCTGTATGCGGGAAATATTCAAGGTGGTCGCCTTGGTGACATTGATGATGATAGTGTTAGTGATTCAGTTGTCGAGGGAAGATACAATCAGTACATTGTAGATGGACTTTTTGATCACGATTTTGAGTATCTTCATTTTAACGCTGAGAATTGTGTTTAACTCTTTTGGGGGTATCTTTTTGTAATCATAGGTAGATATAAGACTTTCTCTACACGTTGTTACATAATTTGTCTATAATTATAATTAATTTTACTGAATTCTTTATCTCAAGATAATTATTGCTCTAGTAAGAAAATGAACCTCTCAAGTTTTAACCTCTCAAGTTTTAAACGTAGACTTGTGGAGGGGTTATTAGGGAGAAGCTTCCCCCTGCCCCCCCTGGAATACTGTAATTATGATAAAACCCTGCAATAATGGCACTTCAAAAAGAATAATACCGTATAGCGGGTAATTTTCGTTTTCGTTGGTTCAAATTTTCATACGAACGACCCATTCGTATTTTTAATTTCATAACTCAGGATAGTAACGTTGAATCTATTGCGGTAGACTAATTTCGTGCATGTGGTTTTAATTTTCGTATCATTCTTCAATACATAATGTAGTTACGAGAACATTTCCCCCATACGAAAATAACACGCTATATGGATGTGAACATTTCCGGCATACAAAAATAACCCACTATACGGTAAGCTGATATTTGAAGAATAAAAGAATAGGCAATTTCTTGAGCAAAACAAACCCCTCACTGCACGTGTGCTCTAGTATGAGTCATAAAAATTATCTATGTAATTATAGAGAGGTTGACAATGTTTTAATTCTTTTATGCAGATGGATGCATCAAACAGTACATTAATTAACTTCATAATTGCATGTTTTTCTTTAAATGAAGTAGACTATTACAGCTAGGTAGCCCAGCTACAGACCCTCGAGCTCCATGACACCATCATAATAACCTAGTAACTCTATAAGATTGGCACCACTTCGTAGCTTTTTATTTTAGCTCTTTTCACGTATTTTCTATATAACTGAAAACTGACTGCTCTGCAGTTTGTATGTTTTTTGTTGTTTTGTTGATGACGAGACTCTGGTACATTTTCAGCTCTTGAAGACTTAGTAGTTGATATTTTGCATACGTTCATAGTACATTTTTTTTATCACTGCCTGTTTCCTTAGAATGAGTGTCTGAACATGCATTGTGTCTGAATATAGATGCCTTATTATACTCCAGCTATAATTTATTTGCAATTGGAATTCATATTATTATTGTCCCTACATGCACCTATCTATATAAATTGTCTACATCAAACAGGTACGTATGAGTATTGCATTGGTATAATGTATAATTATGACTGAAAAATCCAGCAAAATTCACGAATTCACGAGACTAATTTGAGAACAAACAATTGGAATAATAATGAGCTTATTCACTATTAAAGGTTGTTTCTCCAACATGCAGTTAGGCGTGCATATACTGATAGCATGATGATTTGAACAACCATAGACACTATAAATCGTTTATAGCCAGTCTAGTGTCCTAGCTATGGAACCACCAAAATGACCAGTTACACTCAGATCAGGTCTGTGAGTTAAAGACCTGATCTGAGTGTAACTGGTCATTTTGCATGGTGGTACTTAATTTGACATAGAAACCATTAATGTGCCCAGGAAGTAGAACATTCCACAGCAATTCACACCATTTGGATCACTATCATCAAGAGTCCATGGACTATTTGCTATAATTACCTAGCCAACTTCTTAGCTGTGATTGTGATAACACATTTAGCTATAGATATCTATAGACCTACCTGTTAGTGAACACCAAAACATCGATCGACACTGTACACCTCGACCCTTTTCGGTTCTGTCAAGATTCCACAATGACTAGATCTAGATCTAGCTATAGCTCATTGTTTGTGTTGACTCTATTTGTGTCCATTCTACTTCATAGTGTGCTTGGTGCTGGTGATGATCCAACTCTAGATATCAGTAAGTGTTCTTTTTACATCTTGCATAATTTATGAGCATAGAATCTAATTATAGATCTATAATTATGAGGTGCATTCAGCAGATTTTGGGTATTTAGATCTAGGTTGCCACTGCTTGTATCTGTGCACTAAAACTGATGCAACATTAGTGAAATCTTCCATGCAGATCGGAATGCTCCAAAAAGCAGAGGTAGCAGATTTGCTTTGGCCTTCATGAACAATCAAGCTCGAACTCTAGCCAACACTCAACAGCAAATCACTCTTTTCATTACCACTGAACAGGAAAGCTCACGATTCACCCTTGAGACACGATGGTCGGGAGTTAATGGCGAAAGATTTATTGAGACGTCTCCTGGATCTGGGCTATGGTCCCGCACTGAAATCGCTCGACGTGGAGAATTCACTTTCATTAATTTGCCCGCCGGAGCTAATGGGGACGAAGACATAGCCATTCAAGATAATGGAGATGATAATATAGCTGACAGGCAAAAAGGTGTGATTATAACTTCAGAAAATGAAAGCGATGAGCTCACCATATACGTTCTTAGTGATGAATTGGTCTCCACTGATGCGTACATGGCTATTAACTGTGTCGAATTTTCAAGTGCGAGAGATTACAGGTACTTTATCTTCTCATCTGACGTGAGTGGTGGAGAAACATTTCGGAGTCGATTTCTCTTTACTCCTTGTGAAGATAACACTACTGTCAGCGTACAACCTTCTCAAGTCATGACTCATCCTAATTGGGTAGAATCAAGTGTTTCCAACACAATTGCTCGAGTTGAAGTAACTTATGGGAGGCGATTCAATCGCTTTGACACTGTAATGCTTAGCCATATGAACGATCTTACCGGCTCTATCATTACTTCTAACAAGCCACTGTCCGTCATTGCTGGACATCAATGTGGAGCTCCAACTAATGATGGAACTTGTGACTATCTTGTCGAACAATTGCCACCTCATCCAACATACGGTGACCTGTTTTTCATGGCTCCCTTTGCTGTCAGACAAAGCGGTGAACTGTACAGAATTGGCTCAGTTACTGCTGGAGCTCAAGTATCAATCAATTGTCAGTGTGCATCAAGTTCAGCTGATGGAAGTAATCGAGTTGCACTGGTTAGCTCTGGAGATGGTGTTTACACTGCCACAGTGGGCGTAGGACAATACGTTGAGTGTCGAACTCCAGCAAATGCTCAGACCTACTGCTGTGTTACATCCACTCAACCAATTACTATGGCTGGTTACACACTTGGAAGCAGGATTGATAGCCTTCATAATATAGTGAATCCACCACTTCCTTTCAATCCGATTGCTGATCCCGCCATGATTTACATACCACCAGCAAAGTCCTATTTGAACAACTACAGTTTTAGTACAGCCCAGAATTTATCTACTGAGTTCCAGGGATTTCTAAGTTACATTTTGCTGTCACAAATCTTTGATAATTCTGAAGGAGATCGGCAGAGGTTTCGTATAAATGGAGAAACGTACATTCCTGACCAATACGAGGCCATCAACTGTCGTGTGGGTGGTACAAATCAGGTGTGTGCGTATGGAGCTACCAAATTCATGGGTCAAGGAAATTTTGACATTTCTTACGAAAGTACTTCTACGGGTGCATTCTGGGGATTTGCATACGGCTACGCTCGAGAAGCTTCATTTGCTTATCCTTTGCCATTTGAAATGGAACCAATTGGATGTAAATTTTTCAAATTTACTGTAATAATTATGTTTATAATTGTCTGTTTTATTCAGTGGCTTGGATTCAAGCAGTGGATCAAGTGGTAGTTGAATCTCTTGGAATTGTGGATCTCGAGTTCAGTATTACCCGTGGTGATCAATCACTTCGTAGTAGAGCATATGCTGTCACTCAAGACCTCTCAGCTGAAGCAGGTATTTATTTCATGCCTGCAGTCAATTGAGAATTACCTCCATGCATGCAGATTCTGACTACACAACTACTGGTCTACGACCTGGGGAGGGAAATAGCAATTTGCGATGGAGAAGAGCTGCAATATTTCCTAACAATCGATTCATAGTTTCTATTTTAGTTGATAGCATTCCAGAGCCTGTGGAAGTGGTGGAGGTGGTTGTGGCATGCGATGGAAATGAGAACTGCTACCTGCCAAGAACTCGGTACACCATAACCATTATTGATGATGAAGGTGAGTGTTTGTGTGAGTGATCAACAGGTGGTTTTGGTAGATTGCTGTTAGCTGCTAGTTAATTTGCTGGTTATTTGCAATCTAATTGTTGCTGCAATTAAAATATGCAGTCACATTGATCCTATAGTAACACATTCATTGTGTTACCTGAACTTCTATCATTCTGTGGTATGGTGATGCTGTGGTGATAGTGAGAGTGAGCTTACATAAGAATGCAAGGGGTGGTTAATGTTATGTCTTTGTATGGTTTTGTCTAGAAGCCAGACTCTAGCTGCATGCTTGGCAGCAGTTATACACGCTAAGTACATCATACAATTAATTGCCTGTGTTAACACAATAAGCCATGCATCAACATGCATTTGATTGCTCTACCAGCGTGCTTGTATAATTAGTACTACTACTTATTCATGCATAATCGTAAGATCGATGTGCTATTAAATCCCGTATTACATCCGGTCCAGTAATTGCACGTCATCACATTGACAGCATGCAATTACTTGTCGAATAATTGCACGCTGTCAATAATAACGTATTTTCAAACAGTCCGAAAATGTTATTAAACTACAAAGAATTGCGCCGATTAAGTATGGCTACTCGTGCAATAAGGGATTAATAGCACTCATAACTCACTGGCAAGGTTAATAAGGTTAATAAGCACTCGGTTACACCTCGTGCAATTAGAAACCTTGCCATTGCTTGTTACTGGTGCCAGTAATCCCATATTGCACTCTTAACCATGCATGGCTTCGCTACCAATAAGGGGATTTATCCGGCATCCATACAAGGCCGGTGATGCACAGTGAATCCCAGGCCTTATAAAGATGTATATAATTATACCCCCCGGTGGAACAAGGGAGGGAGGCGGCAAAAGCAAAGGCAAGGTAATTTTCGGGGGACAAAATATTCGTGGTTCAGAAATATTCAGACATTTCGTTGGTAATATTTTCGTGATTAGAGCTTGCACTGCAGGTAAAGGTAGGCAAGGTCACTTCATTCGTGGGTAAAATATTCGTGGTCAGACCTTCAACCACGAAAACCACGAATATTTTATCTCACAAAAATATCCTGGTAAAGGGATAAACCACATGGACTTGAATTTACTGCCGATGCCCAAACAGTGAATTAGATTACCTAACCAGAAGGTACCAAACAATAATACCAGCACTGCATGCCCACACCAAACCAACTTCCCTCCCCCTTTGCTCATGTTAACCAGGTTTTATGGCCAACCATAAAACACCCAATTGATTATACTAATTGTATTACGACAATGTAATAGCGTAAAGATTAATCTGTTTTCCCCACATACCAACTTCCACCCCTGTTAGGTGCTTGTGCCGACCTACCTGCCTTTCCTAATGGCTCCATCTCGTATGACTTTAGGATCTTCACAGAGATTGGTGGCCGACCATACGGAACAGTTGCCACGTACGAGTGTGATGATAAACGTATATTGGTTGAACCAACAAGGACTTGTGTCAATGGAGAATGGACTGGAAGAGAACCATCCTCCTGTGAGATACCCCCCCAAAGTAAGGGTACTAACTGATCAAGTTTTGTCATGCACCATGCACTATAGAGGTTATGTACATTAAACAGATGCAGTAGACCCTCGCTGATCCGGATCCTTTTTGTCTGAAGCCTTGTGAATTCGGGAAAAAAATGGCAACATGAAAAGAGGAGGGGCTGTCAGTAGATTAGACTACGCGTACTGACTCTATATATATCGTTAGTAACCTATACTCTCAGTACAATGGCCACTAATTTATAAAGAAAACTAAGAGAGCTCGCAAGACTCACTCTTTTAGATATTCTAGCTATAATTATAAGCAGCTTCCCTTCGGCCATAATAATTATTGTACACATACAAATGTCTTCTAAGAATTCATAATCACTTAATGACGTCCGTTAATCCGGAAATTTCATGTATTTAGATGGACCGCTCTATTTGAATTAGCGAGGATCTACTGTAATTGAATGGTGAATTTGCTTCCCTTGTAGGAGTTGAGATCATGTTCAGTGTGGCTGTGTTCTCGTTCAGTGAGAGTGATGGACAAGGCTTTGTGGAAATAGTGGCAGACATGGCTCCCTCTCAGAGCTTTGATTTTGTAGTCACTGGAAGTAAGTATAATTATATAGCTGATATAGTGTTCAATGTATAAGCATGCTTTTATTACTGCATAATACCGTACATTCGCGAAAATACGCCCACCCTGTTCTGCAAGAAGGATATAAGGACTGGGCGTTTAATCGCGAACGGCGAGTTTTTATTCGAATATATGCCCACCCGCGGCCTTAAATCGAGGTTTACTAGCATAATTTTCGCTATTGATTCCAGAGCCCTCCAGCAGAAATTTTTGTGGATTCTGTAATAACAGGTATATCAATGTAATATCAAGTCATAGAACAGCACAGAACTGAGCTAGTACAATTAACTACCACAGAGAACATACAAAGACAGGAAACAAGTACAAACAAGAAATACAACTACAATGCTTAGCTAGAACAGCTAGTATACAGTCACTACAGATATTCTAATATTCGTGTTTCAATGCCAGGAAACCACACCCATCAATAGTCTTGCATGTGAAATACCGGTGCGTGGGAATTAATTTCGCGTTAACTGCTCTGCCCTCGAAAAACGCAAAATCTTTCACTTCATGAAAATTTCCAGCTCTATGCGCAGTACTCGATTACAACACTAATTATTGCAGGTCCCAACACTCAAGACTTTGTGATTACATCAGCAGCTGGTCTTCCTGGTCAGGTGACATTCCCCGCTGACCAGACGTCAGTCAGAGTGTCTTTCAACATCACTAACGATGAGATTAGTGTAGAGAATCTGGAGAGCTATTTGGCAACTCTCTCTCTCACCGCCGGAACTATTGCTGCTGGAGTATCTTTGGGAGCTCTAACTCAAGCCACTGTGCAAATTATGGATGATGACGGTATGTATAGGATAAGCTATTTTTCAATCAGTAATAAAATTATAAACTAACATCTGTAGGAGGACATAATTAGATGATGACGGTATGTAGGATAATAAATTATCATAGCTATTGTACTATACATCTGCAGGAGGCATAATTATTATGGCCATGCACTATTAACTTGAGTTGTCATTAATAATTAAGCATGCATAAAATAATTATTATGGTATGTCAACATACTCACACAGATGTCAGTGTGAGCGTGGGTCAGACGACATACAATGTTCAAGAATCTGACGGCTCAGTGACTCTCTCCTATGTGCTTAACCGAGAAGCTGTCAGAGATGTGTCATTTGATGTAATCAACGTTGACGGAACAGCCATTGGTGGTGGTGTCGGTATGTAATTTAACAGCCTAATAGTATATTCTTTAAACTTCTATGGTTTCTATGTTACCATTACGTATAGCTGATCTATGTTCACAGATTACAGCTCTGCTGGCTACTCTCTGACCATTCCTGCCCGTGAAACGAATGTGTCGAGAAGTATTTCCATAACGATGGATGGCATAGCAGGAGAGGAAAATGAGACTTTTATAAACAGAGTCAGCACCATTAATACAGCTAACGTTGGTGCAGGTGCTTCTGATGCCACGGTGACCATTGAGGACTCAGATGGTACCAGCTATAAGCTGTAGTTACATAGCTATTTAGTATAGTGTGAAGCTTTGACTATAATATTATAATCTCTACCATCATGAAAACTTCAATTACTCCCTCCCATCACACAGAGGCTAGAGTCATGTTTGGGTCTTCAACATACAACTTTGTTGAGAGTGATGGCACTGCCACTATCCAAGTGATTATTTCAGTACCTGTTCCTGCCAGTTTTGAGTTCAGTGTAACTGGAGGTACGTAAGCATACGCGCACACACTACTAGCTATAAATTATAAGCGGAATATTATAGTAGGTATCTTCAAGATTCCAGGCTCTTAAACGAATAGGACTATTGGCTGTGGTGATTCGGTAACTCACACACACACACACACACACATGCGCCAACACACAGATCGAAGCATTCAGCAGTCTGTACAAAACTCTGGTGGGTTCATCTCTGTGACTGAAGTGTTTCCTGAGGGAGCAAGTTCTTTTGACATCACTTTC
This sequence comes from Halichondria panicea, assembly GCF_963675165.1. Taxonomy (NCBI): domain Eukaryota; kingdom Metazoa; phylum Porifera; class Demospongiae; order Suberitida; family Halichondriidae; genus Halichondria; species Halichondria panicea. The sequence goes on along the minus strand of NC_087381.1, from coordinate 4,280,324 downwards.
TCGCTGACTGACGATAATGTAACTCTGGAGGTTGTGGAGACGCTTATTGCCAGTCTAAGACTTACCAACCCACACCCTGGCATTGTTTTGGGCAGCCCATATCAAGCTTTTATCAACATACAAGATGATGATGGTGAGGATGTGAAAAAATTGTGTCTGGTGGAATTGAACCTGGGGTCATCTGCTCAATGTTGAAATGCTCACAGTGTTGAAAACTAATTTGACCACAGATAGGCAATTATTACCATACCACAATGTGCTCACTAATACACACGATGCTCACTAATTACAATTGCAGTGTTTGTAGTCGGTTTTGATCGGGATAGCTTCTCGGTTCAAGAGAATGAACAATTCGCCTTCCTCACTATCACCAGTACTCCAGCTGTACGTCCTTTCACCCTGTCTGTAGGCACCATTAACGGCAACGGAACTGCAACTGGTGGCTCAGGTAGACGTATAATTATAGTGTAAAATTTACATGCATGTATGTCGATATACATATGCACAATGAATTTGATTTAATTATGCACCACTGTAATAATTATGATATAAGCGCCAGGTCAGCCAAATTTTGAGAAGCACCACTTAGAAGTGTCGGGGGGGGGGCACTGTCACTATGTTATTATACTCACATTATTTTACGCACAAAATAATTATAACGGTTGAAAACTGTGTGTTCCATTCTATATCGATATAGGTTGGAGTCTCCCCCTTTCATCATGACTGTATTAATATGTATTCTATTTACACAGACTTTGAACACAAAGTACTGAATACTACTATTTCTGGAGGAACCAGATTTACATTCATCGTGACCATACTCGACGATAGTATTGTTGAAGGAAATGAGACAATAGTGGCGTTTATTTCTTCGTCAGATGTCAGTGTTGACGGTCCAGGATTGGAGGAAAGTACGGTCATTATTGTGGATAATGACGGTGAGTGGCTGGTTAAATAACGTGCTCACTTTCTAACGATTTCAGAAGCCACCTTTGACTCCCATAATATTTGTGTAAATCAAAGAGGATATAAATTAGCAGACCTATATCACCTGATGCGCTCAATCTATGAAGTGGCAGTTTGGTTTACCTAACCATCTTTCTAAATATCACTCGAGTTATTATAGAGGACAGCACGTGTGAGCTACACACAGGCTCTAGATTACCGTAGTTAAAATTATACTCGGGTGTTTTCCAGTGCTTAAGAGATGTGAATGTTTTTTTTAAAGAAAGACTATCGTTTTATTGTGTTCCATGCAGTTGTTGAATGTCCTCCCCTACAACCCATTAAGAATGGGTTTGTAACATATAATAAGCCTGGTGGCTTACCGAAGTATTCTCTGGGAACCTTGGCTACATACTCATGCAACAAAGGGTTTATCTTTGATAGGTCTACAGAAATTACGAAAAGAACATGTACGGAAGATATCGGGATTATTGGAGTGTGGAATGGCCTTCAACCTTTTTGTGTTTGTAAGTTAAAAGTAATAATTTAACATTAAGATATCATTATAATGCACACATGTTACAGCTGGTTGTGACGCGGAGGTGTACCAGAACTATTCTTGGTCAAACACGGCACTAGGATCTACTGCTCTGTCACCTTGTCCATGTGTAGAAATATTAGGTGTGTTTGCAGGAAAGGTCAGCAGACAGTGCTCTGGATCAATTAGTAAGGGAGGTATGTGGAAGGATGTGATTGACGTCTGTGAGACTACAAATTCAGGCGTATCCCGAGAATTGTGCAACATTGCACTAGATCTAGTAAGTGGTTGTTTTAATACAACTGACTGACTGTACATGCATGCTTTAGGTGATCTATAGCCATATTTACTGTATACTTTATTTCTTATAGGGACTTTCATCGAATAAGACAACTCAAGCGTCCAATCAGATTGCCAACATCACATCTAAACCACAAAATCTGACTGCAAGTCAAATCACCCTGCTTACAAGAATAGTAGAGCAAGTAGCAGAAGAAGCTGCTGCTAACGAAGAGGTGAACATTCTTACTTGAAATCAACATTTATTTTAATACTCTTCACATGGTCCAGGTGAGAGACGGCTATCTTCAAACAATCAACAATATTCAGAATGTTGATGCTGATGTCATCTATGAGAGTCAGCTTGCAATGAATTCATCAACGAGGTATGTTGCAATCGACCATGTATTCAGAGTGTTTTGCGAGTGTTGATCACTTCACCTATCCATACAGTAGAGCCTCCATACAACGTACACCATTAATTAGGCAACAACCTTTTGCATGAGAGCTATAGGTGATCTTTGTTGAGAGATTTCTATTGCCCATCACATGTATCCTATAATTATGAGTCAACTCCTGCTGCAAATAAAATAATTAGAGTTTAAATTTGCTAACTGCTTCTCTAGCTCATACAAGCTTTGAAAAGGCTGTAGGGACGAGTACAGCTATATACGATTCAAAATTGTGCAAAATAATGCTATCTCAACAATAATTGTTTTGCTAATTCTGGGTGTGTCTATCCGTTCTTGGAGGTTGTTTTAGTTGATTGGGGATTGGGGACTAGAAAACTGCGTTATACGGAGTAGTGGGTGGCCGTTCCTGGGAGGTTGCTTCACATTGAAGTCATTGTAGTTCCCAACCTGAGCTCTTGGCGGTTTATAGCGTGTGGTTGTTCTTCGGAGGTGGTGGCTATATATAATGGAGGCTCCACTGTACTGGTATATACTTGTATATCACGCAATCCTTACTTTCACGCGCAAAACATTAATTTTACTCAAAATAAATCATTTCATAATTTGAACAAGAGTCTTGGTCAACACTGATGTGTATAGAGTTATATTTGTCTGAATTGATGTTTCCACATTTACGTATTCAGTGGCTAATGTTGTTATACTCTCTCGGCATAGGATTCTTGCAAGCGTCGAAACATTTCTGGACAATCTCAATACTTCCACTGTTTCAAACTCCACAAGCAATCAAACTGTTCTCAGCTTCGAAACATTTGCTATGACAGTGCAAGATTTAGACCCTGACAGTTTCCAGGGCCAGACATTTGTTGTTGATTTAGGACCTGTAGACGAAGAAATGAACAACACTGGCGTTATTGACCAAGACGCTCTGATGACATTCAATGATGGTAATGGTGACACAAGTGATAACAGATCAGAGACAGGCTCTCCTAATAAAGATGCTGAAAACTCAACAGCCTCTGTGCATTTAAACCCTTCTTTGTTCGAAGATTGCCTTACAACGAATGGTACCTTGCTGATGCAGAGATTAAGTTACTCTGTTTTCTTGTCTGATGTGCTTTTCCTTCCTGAGAACAGAAGTACTAATCAGGTGGGATCTATTGTGGTGGCTGCAAGACTAGCTTGTCTGCAGACCAACAAGACAATGCTCTCAGTACCAGTACGGACAAGCTTTCTGATTAGAATGACGGTATATGAGCTGAAAGTATAACTATACTATACAGCTGTTACATTTATTTTGTCTGCAGGATAATGTCACTAACAGCAGCTGTGCCCTGTATAGAACTCAAGGTTAGTACGTGGAGTATAATTATATCTTTTAGAATCACTTTAACTACATGCATAGGTTTATAGCTGTCAGATAAATTATTTCTGTGCATGTAGTACCGCCGCCTCATGATATGCACAAAGAAAATTGACTTATTTTTATGCCGCTTATATACATATCAGATCGGTTTGGAGCTTGGGACACTGCTGGATGTAGAGAGATAACCAGTTCCAATGGGAGAAAAGATTGCGAGTGCAGACAATTGGGCCACTTTGGAATACTCTTTGTTAGTTTTATGTCTTGAAATAATGACGATATACACCCCAGCCTTTCGTACTTCCCCACGGTTACAGGATTTGAATCCAACTTCATTGCCAGAAAATCTTTCCATCACTCTGAGTATCATCACATACATTGGCCTGGGCTTGTCTGTAATCTGTCTTCTAGTGTTCATATTCACCATTTTTATCAGCAAGTAAGTATCATATAATTATCAAAAGCCTGCAAAAGCTATTATAAAGTTCTACTTTCTTCCACGCATAATATAGGGAGCTACTCGTTGATAAGCAGAACCAAATCCTCATCAACATGAGCATTTCTCTGATATGCCTGTACTTCACCTTCCTCATTGGAGGGTTCACTGTTGGTGTCCCACCTCTCTGTGGGGTCATGTCTGCCCTCCTGCAGTACTTCTTCCTAGTGTTCTTCTCCTGGATGGCTGTAGAAGCTGTCTGGCTCTATATCAAACTGGTAATGGTAATGGGGTCTGATTCCCTCACCTCCAAGTTTATGCTGAAGGCAGGACTCCCAGCTTGGTGTAAGTACTCAGTTCAGCTTCACTGATTTTAGTTAGTGGATTTGTTGTTTGTAAAATGTTGTATATGTTGTTTAGTATTATGGATTTTGCGTGCTTTTTGGTGCATGGTGATGCCTTATCTCCACATGCAGTATTCCCCTTGGTGATAGTAGCTATCAGTACTGGAGTAGGCTACCAGTACTACAGCAACCCATACTAGTAAGTGCTATAGCTTTATATGGGTCTTTGGAAATCTTATTGGTGAAACAATGGTTAGTGTTTGATGAAAAGAACTATGCTGATTTTACCAGAGTCTGATACATAAGATACCCCATACACATGCACACATTGTTTATTTATTCAGCTGTCGTCCTACTGAATGGCCTTTCTATTTCGGATTCATTTTTCCTTTTGTCATCATCTACCTACTCAACTGGATTGTGTTTGTTGCCATCATGGTGTCAATTTGTAAGCATTTTGCCAATGGTAACCTCTCACCACTAAAAGACAGCTCCTCACGTCAACAGTTCAGGAATTTTCAGAAGAACTTGATCATTGCAATGTGCCTATCAGTTGTACTTGGCCTGGGTTGGGGCCTTGGACTTGTATCAACAAGCTCAGGCCTTGTGGAGCTGTCATTCATATTCCAAGTGATATTCTCGATTTTTGTGGGCTTTCAAGGTGTGCTAATTTTTTTCTTTTACGGTCTCCGAAGCACTGATTTCCGCCAAACGTGGACAAAACTATTTAATGGCTGTAAATCAAACACTGATAACTTTGTGCCTTTTGAGAAAGGAATCACTAATACACGAGATATGTTTAGCCCCACTGCAGGAGTGGAGTTATTGAACGTAAAAACATTGCCGAGCAAGCAGCACTCCCCACACAATGAAGAGAAAGAACTAAAGGAGCCCAAGTTGAATTTATAGCTGCTTAACTGCATTGTCATTTTCTTTTGAGAGTTGAGACCTTTTTGCATTTTGTTATCACGACTAAATTAACAAACTGGAATGTTACATTGTTTTATAGTAGACTCTCAATAATCTGGACACCCTTGCGACATTCAGTAGATTAGCGAGAGTCTATAGTACTGTATAAAGTTGCCCAAGTAAAGATATAGAGCTTCAGCTAGCCTATTCATTTCATGTAGATGTCTTAGACTCGTGATGCATAAATGATGCACATAATGATCGCAACATGCATTTCTATCATTTGCGTACCAACGAAAAGGTCAGTTGGGAGAGAGTTGACGTCATTAAAGATCTTTGTTCGATTCTCAATTGAGCAGCTGTACTAATAATGGAGTCGGAAAAAACAGTATTAAACCATGGCAATGTACCAAATAACCATGGAGACGATCGAGAACAATACTCCGAAATATGTTTCGTCATGTGAACATAAAACACCTAGTACCCCTTGAGCGTTGAGTCTCCATACAGGAAGAGGCCCTGATATAAATTATGCTAGGAATAATAATTTATTTTAGGGTTGTTATGCAAAACTTAATGTAATGATCTTTACCAAAAATAGGAATAATAGTGGTAAATATCATTACATAAGTTTTATAATGACCGATTAGTTTAAGTCAGCAATTAATTATGACTCTTAATTACTGTATACCTGTAATAATGCTAGCTAATACACATGCATGTAGATCTTTACTTTTATTTAGATTATAGTCTACATGTATAATTATGCAAGTCTTATTGATTTATACACATTAACTTGTCACATTCGAAACCATAGATTATTGAATAATCTATGATGAAACATGTGCATGAGCACAATTATTACACGAGAGTCTAAAATAATTATCAATACAATATGTATCAGTCACAATATGCTAGCGGGTTGTTGAACAGGGTATGCTCTCTTGATCTGTAGCTTTCTCCATTGGCCATTAGAATAGTTCATCTCAAACACAGTCTCGTACACGATCCTCTTGACCACACCCCCTTCAGGACCCGCCACCTCCTCCATCTCCTGTCTCTCGTTGAGTTTGATGGTGACCACAGGTTGATCAGGGTTGGGGTTGTCTGTGGTGTACATTAAATGTATGACAACACATGCATGACTAACTAACCTATAATTATGCCTCGGTGCGCATGCGCAAGCGAGGTATACGGTAGTGTGTTAGTGTGTGTTAGTGTATGCATAGATTGAATAGGGAGAGGGATTGGAAACGGCAGTAGCGTCACGTGACATTTTATATTGAATTTGTAGCATGGCACTAGAAAGCCTTTTATGTCAATCCGTGTTACGGTTGCTCAACACGCGGGAAACAATGTTTCATGAATAATGATCACCAAGGGCGTAGGGAGGGGGAGGGCTTTGGGGGCTGGAGCCCCCCCTTTCTCTGCAAAAACTACACTAAGAGCCCCACCTTCTCTGATGAGTCTTCAGCCTGGGAATTACTGATATAGATTAGTGGCAGACAAACAGCATATGTCCAAGAGCTAGCTATACTATACTAGTAACTTTGATTCTTTAGTGCAACTAAGCTAGCTATAGCTACGGCTAGCTAGCTAGCTTTAGCAGTATTATTAATTGAAGCAAGGTGTGGCTATTTCTTGCACATGCGCAGTGAGTCATTAATTAGGGGGTGTGGCTTCCGGCCACCGAAAAATTTCGGCGCTCTGCGCCAAGTAGTTTCTGGCGCTTCGCACCATAACAGCTCAGCCCCCCTTCCTCAAATTCCTGCCTACGCCCCTGATCACTACAGTTCATTTAGTCTAGAGAGTAGATTACCACAAATGTGTGAGTAGTTGTACTTAAATGTAAATATCTTTTGATTGGAGCATTTCTAAGAAATGGTGTTGATACCCGTGTGTAGATGAATGACTGAACTACAACATATCCAAAAATTTTTCCATGGAAACATAAGATGGTGGGTTTGTGGTGATTAATAGAACAACAGCAAATTGTTATAGTGGGTAATCGGTTAGAGTAATAAAACACTAACCTTAAACAGCTAAGGTCTTAGACTTTTATCACACAATAGTTTAATGGTTTAGGTATCCTGACCATCCCTTTACGGGTCTTACATATGCTCACAGTGTCTATAATTCATGATTTACCGGTTTTTAGGTACACGTTTGGTTAGAGTAATATCTTCTGAAAATTTTATAGCTTAGCTTTAAAAGTTCTCTGGTAAGTTTACAAATAAATGGGCTACATTTTAATACCAAGAACATCCTTTATGCTTATTCCATTGTTGAGATATCACTGAAAAACTACATATTCTACTATTTTCTACTGTTTTGATGACATCACAAGCTGCTAACCACAAATCTATGACACTCAAATTAACCACATAAGTGGGCGTACAATAACTGTACGCCCACTTTTAATTATGTTTGTGGTTGATTAAAGCATCATTGGTTTGTGGTTTGCAGCTGCTGATGTCATCAAAACAGTAGAAAATAGTAAATTATGTAGCTTTTCAGTGTTATCTCAGCAATGGAATAAGCATATAGGATGTTCTTGGTATCAAAATGTAGCCCATTTATCTGTAAACTTACTACAGAAATTTGAAAGCTAAGCTATTAATTTTTCAAAAGTTATTACTCTAACCAAAAGTGTACCTGAAAACCAGTAAATCATGAATTATAAACACTGTGAACATTTGTAACACCCATAAAGGGATGGCCAGGATACTTAAACCATTGAACAATTATGTGATGAAGTCTAGGACCTTAGCTGTACTAGATTACTGTTTTATTACTCTAACCGATTACCCACTATAACAATTTGCTGTTGTTCTATTAATCACCACAAACCCACCACCTTATGTTTCCATGGAAACATTTTTGGATATGTTGTAGTTCAGTCATTCATCTACACACTGGTATCAACACCATTTCTTATAAATACTCCAATCAAAAGATATTTACATTTAAGTACAACTACTCACACATTTGTGGTAATCTACTCTCTAGACTAAATGAACTGTACAAGATATTCAGAGCCCCCCTAAAATGTATGACTAACTAACCTATAATTATGCCTCGGTGCGCATGCGCAAGCGAGGTATACGGTAGTGTGTTAGTGTGTGCATAGATTGAATAGGGAGAGGGATTGGAAACGGCAGTAGCGTCACGTGACATTTTAGTAGCATGGCACTAGAAAGCCTTTGATGTCAATCCGTGTTACGGTTGCTCAACACGCGGGAAACAATGTTTCATGAATAATGCTCACTACAAGATATTCAGAGCCCCCCTAAAATGTCATTCTCATGCCCCCTAATGGTGAGCATCAGTTGGAAAAGAAAAAAATTATTTTTGACTTTTGTAGAGAGAGCTATAGGTACAAAACACGCTATGAGATCTTTATGTACCTAGAATGCTTCGCTAGCTATGACTGTGCAACTCATCGGTGTACTGTGTCCCATATGGTCTCAAGTGTCAAGTTCAAGTTTTAGTACAAATGTAGTATAATCCAGCAAACAAGATTTTACCAACGTTAGATGCACAGCCTCGATTAAACCCCGGCGTAACGCGGATATAATTCGAGGTAACTTCCATTTCCAATCCCTCTCCCTATTCAATCTATGGTGTGTGTAGTTAGGCTGCTACAGTTGCTCAAGGATCAATAAAGTGGCAAGTAAGAGTTTCTATAGGCGTCTAGTCATGTTCTTTTGGATTTTAATTCGTGGATTTTGCAAAATAAAGCTTTGTTCTCGAGTTATGCCTAGTTTGCTTACTTGAAATGCCATTGCAGCCTTTTGAGTGTTGCTACTCTACTTAGTACTTAGCTCTGCACTAGAACGCTAGCTATTGGTAGCTGCAAGAGTGAGAAGAGAGCTGCAAGGCTCTGTTGATGCAGCCATTAATTTTAGACTTGAACTTTTGGCATCGATCGTTTTAACAACAATCGTGGTCGATCATTACCCACTCTTTTAGTTTGCATGCAGCAAAACAAAAATGTTCATTATGATATAATGTGTGTATAAAAGCTATGTTATGTATAGCTTTGGCATCTCCACCGAGGTATCAGCACCCTCGGTGCTTTCATTATTTGGCAGTAGTTACTAAAATTTAATAATCAATTTGTAAGTTGTAAATATTTTGTCCACAAGATGGAAGGATGGAGGTGAGGGGCAATGGGTTCGGATGGCTACAACTGCTATACCTAGCTTCTTATAATGTTTCAGCAACTATAGCTATGGCCCAAGGGATGCATGACAGTGTACATGAACACTGAGAATGTGTGTGCCTATACATGACATGTATATACCTCTAGCTCCTGCCATGAATCCAAGGATGAGTGTCTTCTGTGCCTTGGTGAGAGTAGGGCTCTCCTTGAACATCTCCTGGGCAACCAGCAGCTGGTGGCGCTGTGCATGTGTGTGGGAGGGGGTATACACCAGTCCATTGTATATACATGTATTAAATATCTTTATAATTATAGGTCCAAAGTTGAAGCTACATGTACGTGTAATCCAATTTAAAAACAGAAATAAACGATAAATTCAGCACACAACAGCATCTTTATCAGTACTTCAATTAGTATGTACACGTGTGTGTTTAAAATCCTTACACTGAGTTTGAGGCCCTTGTTAGGTTGCTTAGCAACAGCAGCAGGAGGGAGTGGTGTAGTGGGAGTTACAGGTTGTGTGGGAGGTGGGGCACTGGTGGATGGACCAGGAGTGGGTGGAGCCTTTGGTAGGGGGACGGGGCTGGAAGGAGATGAAAACATGTACAGCATTAACTTCTAACATCAAGGCTAATTATAATACTCCAAGAGTCTATTATTATACGAGGCTTCTATCTCAAGATTATTATTAGAAACTGCACGGCTGCTTGTTTGTAACTTACGTGATCAATGCTTCGGGTGACTGGATACGTGGTGGTGACACTTGACCTGTGTAAGTAGGTGTAGTCACTGCCTCAACCGCACTGGGATACTTGTGTTGGGAGTACATAGACGAGGCGGTGAACTCTGACCCCAAACCAGCTGCATAGTCTGGAGTGGCTGTGATCTGTGTGTGTGGGGGGTAATGGTAGTTATCACAGAGTGTTGCATGTACACGTCTGAAAACAGTTCAATAAGAGCACTAAATCAAACAAAAACAAAGCGGTCATCTTGATTTAGATTCAAGTTATGCATAGTGTTAGTTTGAATCAATGATGAACTCTAGAATGAATTCGGTAGCTCATGGGAGGTTTATAGAGGAGGTACAATGTATGCTTGTAGATCAAAGATCCGTGATAATGATATTTATTCTGATCAGCTCAGGACTCAGGCTAGCGCTACATGTATACGAGACTAACAGTGCTGTACCTTTGACTATACACTAATGAAAAAATGGCACCATTATTTTGCTATATAACATGTCACTCTGAAAGCGGTTGGGTAACAGTAGATATGTACCTGTGGAGATGTGGGCAGCTGTGTAGTTTGGGGGATGGCGGTCGTATCAGCCTCGGACTTTGAGGGAATGCGGAGGTGCTTCTTGGTGTCCGGGCGACTGGCAGTCGAGGGAGCCCCGTCCTCTGTGAGGGTGTGTGAGGTGAGGTAAGGTGGATGTGTGAGGTGTGAATGAATGTGTACGGTAAGTCTGAGAGCTGCATGCATATCACAGCATATACTCATTGATATACATGTACACTCTGACATATTTTGAGCTAGGTAAGCCAGTACATGTACAGTACATGTCTGTAGCTCTTGAGAGCTCTATTCCTACACTCAAAATAATAATAACATTTCATCTGTGTACGCTAAAACTAACATTATAGTTGCCATGCAACTTCATACAAAGTCTTTAATGTGTGTGTGTGTGTGTGTGTGTGTGTGTTTGTGGCTGACCTGCAGTGATGGTCTTCCTTTTTCTTCGTATGCTCACAGGAACCTCATCGATGTTGAGCAGCTGCAGGAGTGGTCAGGCAATAATGGGACATAAGTACTACATTGATAATGTTTAAGAGTGCCCATGCAGTCATGCAAATACTGAGAACAGAGATTTCTACATGTAGTATAAATGTCTTCAATAAAATGATTGTAGCAATATGCTAACTGCATGTAGTGTATGTATGTCACAGTATCTTTGTATAATTACTACAGATGTACATGTACTAATAAAAGAGCCGGAAAAACAAAAAGTTTCACTGTATACATGTACATGAGAGGTCACATGACCTGCCGTACCTTAGTGCCCCTCTCCCGTTGCACTCTGTTGGTGGGTATGGGGATGGCTTTACGAGAGCTGTGGGACCGCACCGTCGGCACAAAAGCGGTGGAGCCTATATGGGAAAGGGGTGCTCTCTGTACACTTTGTGGTTCATCACACAAGGACAACTTTAACAATCGAATACAAATGATTGTAGTCAAGGTACATGTATCATAACCAGTAAATTTCCTGGTCTCTGCATGCAAGCACTTCAAAATTACGTGATGCAAAACACACAATCTCTACCACTACATTGCATGTGTGCCACTCACTGTTGAGAGATGATGACATCTGTCTCTGTAGCAAGTGTCTGTCTTTGACCAATGAACCAGTCTGAGAGAAGTCAGTCCCGGCTGTAGAGGGGGAGGGGGGGGGACAAATGAAGGGGACACCAAAAACTTTAATACAGGAATGTTCAGTGAGTGATAGTCGGTACTAACCACCGTTAGTAATCCGAGTTTAAATTACCATAATTATGAGATTGAGGATCAAAACTAACACACTCAATACGTATTACCGTACATATCTTCTAATTTATCGGACAGCAAAAAATAATAATTTTAGAAATTTTCCGGGTATAATTGGAACAGATTTTTATAGAGCATGCGAAGTGTCCGGAATAATTCGAACAATTAAGCAAGCAACTGCATGAGAGCTAGCTAAGTTTAATAGAACAGTGTGCGACTGAATAGTTGCACTAAACTATCTAAAACTAGCTACTCAAAGCTATCTAACTGTAGCACTCTAAGTTTTACTTGCCGTCTATGAATGTAACTCAATTTTTTAAGGTATTGTCAGAACAAATGTAATATTAAAGTACTGGAGTGTCCGTTGTATTAGAACAACAAAAATTGCCCAATACAGTGTCCGGGGTAATTAGAAGTGTCCGATAAATTAACAGTACTTACCTCTCTGTAATATCTCGTTTCTCAATTGAACACTGGCCTGTGGTTTCTTCTTGAGGAGAAAATGGGTGTGGTCAGACGGTGGGTTGTAACCATGGCTACTCGCTAGCACTGTCTGATTGAGGTAGGCATATTCGTGAGGGATGAATATATTTGCAGAGTCGTGATTCACTATGTGTGTGTGGGTGGGTTAGCAGTTTTAATAATACGTCATGTCCATGCATAATACAAAGGCAGAATAATTATACAGAACCATAATTTTGGGGAACAACGTTTTTGGAGAGGTGGCCTTTGTTGAGCTAGCTAGGGGTTGTTTGCAATAAAACTCTGTATTTTGGCCTGGCCTTTATATCACAGTTGGCTTATCTTCAGGGCCTAGGGGGTCTGAGATTTTACTGTGATCTTCACACCCACACACCACTCACACGCCCCCTCCAATTCCTCAGCGAGTCCCTCCATCTGCTCCTCTGTCACGAGGTCCGAGCTGACCCTCTGAAAGTCAGGGAATGGACCCAATAGACTGGCAAACAGCCTCACCCACTCATCACCATCACGACGAGCTAGACGCAACACTTGGTTCATCTCTGTAGAGCACTGCACAAGAGAGAGAGATGTGTGAGATAATGGGTGTACAGTGGAACCTCCTCTAATTAAAGGACACTCAGAATACGGAAAAAATACTCATTTTAGAACTATAACGGTGGTACTAATCAAGACGTTATAATAATTATACTGTATAGTTAGTTGCTGTACATACAGTTCCAAATGTACAATCATGTATACAGAGCAGTTTAGAGTTCATCATATCGCGCCATGGCTTGATTATAAATCATCAGTTTCATACCTGGCTCACTGTTCGAGGTGTCATGCTCATAAACGAGACAAGAACTTTGACCTTTGCCGCTCCATCGAGTGCACGGAACATGTCTGCAATTACAGACAGTTTGTCCACGTTCCATGCCAGATTGGAACCTGACCAGCCGTCATCACTCTTGAGCTTGTTCAGTAGATAATGCAGAGCCTCGTCTTTGTCGGCCATTGTCCTACTGGAAGTGAGCATGTAAATAATATTAACTATCGATAAAGGAACAACTGATTGAGGAAACAGAATGGTGTGGTACTTACACACTTGAAAACACTTATACAGTGACGGTGAAAATTGTGCTACGAATGTCTTCTATTGTGTTTCCCTATATTAAAATTCCACTGTTAGACTACCGTAGATCTATCTCTAACTGTAAATGGAGCACAGTAGACTGTTATTACTTACGTAGTACCTAGTACCTAGTACCTGTAGGATGTCACGTTATTCTGCCACTTTTATGTTCTGATCATCAACAAGCGTTAAGCCACATGGCTACTAAATGGGCGGGGCTCTCATTTATTGGTATGGAAAAACGGAAGGAACAGCATGACCGAGCAGCATGACTGGAAAACGGAAGGAAAAGCAACAAGTGCATCACATTGTAATCAGCAAGCCGTGCATGTCATTGTGAGTCTGACTGCTGTTTCTTCTATTTAAGTACTGAATGGAGTTTCTGACAGGGGGTCCAGTGTGACTCAATCACAATCCTAGGCTAAGCCCACGACAACTTTGCGGGGCGGAGCATTCTAGCTATAATTATGAAGCAAGCCTCATTAATTAAGACAAGCTCTTCAACTTGGATGAAAATGTCGGAATTGTTGTCTGTGGAGAAGCTGGAGACGTCTACTTTGAGGATTACGTTCATCGCTATGTTTGTGGGTTAGCAATCCTCCACAAAAATTAGGTCCACGAAATGCTTAGGTAACGGAAAACACAACGTCAAAAAGAATGTGTGACTCTAGTAGTTTAGTGTCAACCCTTATCGAATATAGATCTACCTGCATAATTATTATAATTATCCCACCCACACATAAAAAAACGGATATAAATACCTTTAAATCAATAGCACACTTCACTCGCATGCAATAAACTAAATACGTCCATTTGTGGTCAATTTATTGCTGGGAAGCTACGATTCAAAGGAGACTAAATCCTATCTCTACTGGATAGACTATCTTGGATCTCACACTGGGTGTATGCACAGTGCCGTACGGAGCTCAAAGGTACGACGTTCACTCTAATTTTATCCTGGAGCTGCTCGATCGTTACCATCGCTCAAGCATGGCTGTGCCTGAAGGGGGTAGAACTTCTGGAGAGGTGTGTCAGAAAAATTTATGAATGTTCCGTCGTTTTCGTATGGACTGGTTCTAAGGAAGAAGCAGTAGCCTCTGTTAGTGAGCTTGCTATGGAGATTGCTGCTTGAACTGAGGACATAATACAATAGAATTATGGGGAACACCTTTGTTGTGTGTGTGACCCCTGTGGAAAAAAACGTTCATTTTATACAAGTTGTGATTAATGATCTTTACCTATTCAGGCTATAGAGCAGTATCAACCACGTGGAGGGTCCAGGGCTAGCTACCAGAGCTAGAGCAGAATGGTTAAATCAAAGGTGATTAAAATCACTGTATTTTATAGACTGTGTATTATTGTAACCCTCTCCTCCAATTTGTAAGCATTTGTGTATCTATTATGCCTTGATCTCCTTGGCACCCACCAACTAACTCTATTTTTGTATAACTTTTAGCGAGTTAAGCCTGTCCAGAAGCTTCGCCAAGATGTGAGGGGTAGCCATGCAGGAGGTACCAGTCTGTCCGACCTCCCCAGGCTCTGGATCATTGTACCCCCTCTGGTTATGTCACTACTCGCTATAGCCTTCTACTTTGCTGAGAGGTGTGAGAGTGGTTGTCTGTCGTTATGTATGTGTACACCTATATACAGAGGGTGTGGTGACTCTACCTTTATGTATTTTGTTACGGACTTAGTCCATATTCCAGCATTTGTCTGTTATAATAAAATTATGATACAACCACATTTACACACACCCCCCCACCCCACACACACACACACATACAGTGTGATCTTGGGCCCCAGTCTCAATCAGCCTCTAAATGCCCCAAAGGCAGTCAACCCCGACTGGAGGAACGACTCTGTATACAATGAGAGGCTTTGGGGAACGTACAGGTACCTACCAGTTGTTTCAACCAGAACTTTATTAACCTGGCTGTATTATAAGAACTAAAGCCGTTGGCATGAAACTTGTTCATAGTGGTGGCCCTTGGGCACTCAACAATCAACAGCTAGTGGCTATAATAATTATATGGAGGTGGCCTGCTAACACAGGTTCAAACACATGGCTTATTTCTTTGGGGCATTTAACCTGGCTGTATTATATAGAGGGTGACCAAAATAGACAGTATCGCAGCAGTATACGTAATTATGTGTACTTTACATTGTGAGATGTTCTATAAATTATTGACACTCAAAATTATTGACACTCACATTATTTTACTTTACTGCTTTTCGATTGCAGATCCAACGTGTACCTTGGAGTGAGACCAAGAATACCAAAGTTAGTGAGTGTTAGTGTATATCTATACTATGTTGTACTTTCTGACACTGTGAGAGCACATCATAGAAAGGTTGCATGTCCCTGCATGCAGAAGAAGTTTCTCTGTAATACTTCAATCCACCCTGTATTTCCATGCATGTACATGTACATATACCATAATCCCCCCTTCATTATCACGTACTACAATTCCCCCCTTTATTGCCCAGGTCCCTGGTGGCCGGCGTCCTGTGGATGACATACGACGGAAAGTTCAACCTTCGTCACACCTGTGAGCATGGCGACGGTCTCCAACGCTATGGCTGGATACGTCACGATGGAACCAACTTTGGACAGCAGGAAATACTTGACAAAGGTTTGTACATTGCAAATTAATAGGATGGAGCATACCGTGTTGTTGCCCCTTTAACACTAGTCTTAAAAGTTATTTTGACCATGATTGCATGTACAGAGGATCATAAAGTTATTGCTTCTCATTGCTTTACTGTGTATTCTGTTCGGCCTTAGTGGGGCCTCCAACAATAGGATGTTCATAGATAACTTGATATTAATTTGTTTGGCCAGGTGGTTGTTTTGTACACAAGCTGTTAATTTGGGACCTGGCCGGTATAATAAATTATAATAGCCTTTTGCCACTCCGTGTGCAGGGCTAACTTTACGTACCGAGTTCATGTCACGGTACAGCGCTGACGTTGGTGAGACTTGGACGCTCAGGGTCAGAGGTCAATCTCGAGTGGAGCGCTCACAATTAGTCACGCTCATCATGTACGTGTACAATGAGGGGGCGGGGGAAATGGCATGCTCCACCTCTAAGAGTAACGCCATTGAGGAACTATTCGGACACACACCAGAGGTAATTTTTATATCCTAACAATTCGACCAATACAGTGTACAGCATTGTGCATTATTATCGTGTATATGCAATTGATTGTGTCCTCTCCTCATGCAGTTCAGTGGCTATAGAGTCTATTTCCCAAGAAAGGCTTTGTCACAAGATGCAGTAAGTGAGAATGTCTTTATACTGAGTCACTGCAATAAATGCCATGGCTCTTCGAATAGGTGTATAATAATTATGCTACTGTGAAACCTGTTTACTGTAGCCACTCTTGGGTACTCCAACATGGCTGTAATACACAGTACAGTTTACAATGTCTTTTTCCAGGGTACATTGATTATTGTTGATTCAATAAGCCAACAGCTAATTAGTTAATTGAACCACCACCCCTCACACAGGTACACAACTACATGGTGTCAAGGCTACCCACGATCACTAATCTAGCCGGTCATCTGCAGTCTGTTATGAAGATTGGCAGTCCTCATAAGAACTGGCCGCAGATAGCACAGCTGCCGGGGGAGGTGTGGTCACCTAGCGACCACCAGCATAAGGCCAACTTCATTGCATATCAGGTTAAACTTGGTGGGGAGTAGTGATTTATTGGGTTTAGCGGCTCTCTGCATTTTAGAGTTCATGGGAGTACTCCTACACCAGTAGCTCAAGCTTCATTAATACTGAAACTGAGTACTTATATAGCCCTCAATGGATTTCGACCAAACATTATTTTTCCCGTTACAGAACTGAGCAAAGTCGATTATATACTTGTCTCTATATAATTATAATAAAGCACACAGTACATATAATTATGTTGTATCAATTATTATCATTAATATTAAACGGAACAGTCACTGTATGTAACAATGTTTGACCTTTGTCCTCCCTCGCCAGGTGACTACCCTCCTCCCCTTTGAGATGGACATGGTGTTTGAGACTGGTGCACTGAGTGCGGCCATCAGCATCAGTGGTGAGAAATTCACCTCTGAGCTGGCTAGTCGTGTCAACCAGTTTGACACTCGCTTTGAGAACACATTCCAACTCAAAGAGAAGGTACGTGCGATGAATTAGTTAGTAATTGCTGCCATTGTAGTATCAGTGATATATATAGTCTGCATGTACAGCTCTTGTAATATAGGTTTCACTATTGTGTCTGTCTGCAGGGTTTTTCAGACCAGGAGATAGAGTTTGCTCGAGCAGCGTTTAGTAACCTGGTTGGTGGAATATCGTACTTCTACGGCCAGTCAAAGTGAGCACAGCCGGTGTACAGTAACAGTGTGTACAGTGGAACCTCCAAGCACGAAATTATAATTATGTTTATTGACGTGTCCTTAGTTCAGGGGTGGATTTCTTATGTGCTTCTATATTGCTATAATTATTGAGTTGGTTGAGTGTTCTGATTATAAGCGTTGTCCTTATTTCGGGGAGTCCACATTAATCAGTGGTTCCATGCAGCAATCTTTATGCAATGTATCATTGTACCAAGTGTTGAATATAGTTATTAATTCCTTCAGGGTGATATCTAAAGACGTCTCAAAGCCTGTGGTGAGTGCGTACATGCGATCTCTACTATTTAAATACATGACTCGACACATGTTACTCATTTGCTGTCTTGCAGCACTATCATTAAAATCCAAGGCCGTTTGTAGTTGAAATTACGGGCAGTCAAACGATAGTAGTGGAAAGGCCTCATTTTGAAAAAAATGGGTCAAATTTAGAATTCGAGCACACCATTACTTGATACCGTATAGCTGGTAATTTTCGGGGGCAAAATATTCGTGGTCTTCGTGGTTGGAGGTCTGACCACGAATATTTTACCCACGAATGAAGCGACCTTGCCTACCTTTACCTACAATCCAAGCAGCAACCACGAAAATATTATCCACGAAATGTCTCAATATTGCTGAACCACGAATATTTTGTCCCCCGAAAATTACCCGCTATACGGTAGGTTATCAGCTACTGAATGCATGTTAGTTTTGAGTGATTGACTTGTGTCTTGACATTTCTGATTGGTTGTGTTTGTCACATGACAGGACTACTGGCCGACGCCCCTCTACACGGCCGTCCCCTCACGTTCATTCTTCCCTCGAGGGTTCCTTTGGGACGAGGGATTCCATCAGCTGCTCGTGGCTCATTGGGACGTCTCCATCGTTAAGGTGACCATAAATAAGGGATTTCCCCCTGCTAACACAGCCATAGGTCTAAACTGCACATTCTATGGAGACTTTGGACCTGGCTGCATGTTATGTTATATAGTTAGTACGTACATGCATGCATGGGCATGTTTTATAGTGTCCCAAATCCTGAGGGCTTGAAAAGATAAATTAATAATATAATTATGTGTGTGATGTAGGTCAAACCGACAAACACGTCTGTACTATTACCGTGTGCACTGTATGTAGTGTTATGACTCTCTGTGTTCTCATGCCCTCAGGATGTGCTGGCTCATTGGATGGATCTCATCAATACCGAGGGCTGGATACCACGGGAACAGATACTGGGTGACGAAGCTCGCAGCAAAGTGCCAGCTGTAAGTCACCGTCAGTCAGACTTAGATTATTGATACAATGTTAAACTCAAGGCCCGACATGCGTGCACAGATCAATGCACTAGTCCTGGATGTTCACTTCCTGTCATGTGATGGAATGTCGGTCTGGGCTTGTAATGTTTTGTGCATGCTTGTCAGGCCTCGTATAGCTAGAGGAGACATACACGTATTTTGAAGCAATCATTGTATACATGTATATACATATCTCCTGATGGATTTTTCTTTCTCAGGAGTTTGTTGTTCAGCACAACGAGAATGCTAACCCTCCGACCTTCTTCCTGACTCTGGAGACACTCGTGGAGGAGATGACCAGTCAGAGGAAAGTGGTGAGTCTTTTCTGTACAGTAGCAAGGGTCAGACCATTGGCTTTTTATGTATAATATATATCTGTACTATTCTATGTCACAATGGTAATATGGTATACTTACGTGCAATGTATAACTACTGTTCACACCTGTAACCTACATGATTGTAGTGTTAACTTCCCTCAATATAAGGGTCAGACCATAAAACATTTTGTTTGTGTATTTTACAGTGTATCATGTCACAATGGTAACTGCATGTATGGATGTATCAGTTCTGTTTGTTATTATGCATATAGGACCTGGTATTTCTTAGACGCCTCTACCCAAGGTTACAAGTTTGGTTTGAGTGGTTTAACGGCACACAAGTAAGTACACTATACTATGTATGTACACACACTATTCATCTGTTACATTGTACAGCGCCTAATTGGTGATAAACTTTTTTTGTCGGTCCCCAAAAGTTTGTGATTTCAAAATTTACAATCACCTTGGTTTCATTTACAGGCAGGGGAAATCCCCAGCACATACCGATGGCGGGGCAGGAATGAAACAACGGACAAAGAACTAAACCCGAAGGTGAGCAGCTGGCGACAAGAAGTGCAGTTTATATTGTACAGGGATTTTATGAAGCTCTGCATGTGAAGCATACATTGTATCTATCGCGTTCCTTAGTTGCAGTTGACTGTTTTATTTATACGTACATGTACCTGTACTTTAAATAAAAGTTGCAACACTTCACTTCTTACAGACGCTGACGTCAGGGTTGGACGATTTCCCCCGAGCCACGCACCCTAGTAATCAGGAGTATCATGTTGACCTTCGATGCTGGATGGGCCTAGCCTCAGGGGTCCTAGCCAAGATTGCGGACCTACTGGGAGGTGGGTGGGAATAATTATATTGAATTTATGACACTCACAGTTAGCTGTCCTTATGAAGAAAAGGCATGAGCTATATACAATGTACATGTACCGGTACATGTAGCCTTGGTGATTTTCCCGAAATGGACCCACAATCAAAAGTATGCTTTTTAAAGGCTAGCTACATGTATATCTAATGTAAGTGGAGTAATACATTATGTAGCTAGCCTACGTACGTACTAGTATTAATGCACATTTGCAATACAAACACAATTAAAGTGTTAGTGCCTGTCTTACCTACAGAGAACTCTGCGGCCTATCACTCGACCCACTCCACCCTCACTGATCAGACTCAACTGGACAGGCTACACTGGGACAATAAGAGGAAGGTATCCATGGTTACACTCATTACAATAGCTCCTACATGTAGTACACTGTACGTAGGCTTATTGTTCTTTTGATGCCACCCCGGCCGTACACATATGGGAGATCTATTGACGCAATTGAGCTTCCCCAATTTATTCTGTAGCTCATAGAGAGTCCTATCACATGACGTATCACACGGTAATGATATTGAGGCTTGTGGCTTCCTAAGGTGTCACATGATTTGTCTCCAACATCGTTCCAGGTGTACAGTGACTATGGACTGCACTCGACATCAGTGAAACTGGTCACTGTCAACCCTCCGCAACCGGGCATGCCCAGTGAGTCTACGTATACGTTACTATAGAAACTAGCTTGAATCTACTATTTGTATGTACATGTATGGCTATCATGACATGTTACGTACATGTATGAGCCAGGTACAGGTACACGTACATACAAAACAATAATAATTATTTTGTCCCTAACAAGAAAGGCTGTATCTTGACGTACTGTACAAATGTATGTGGCTAGCTGTGAATCATTGTAATTAAGGTTAATTGTCTATCTTAATCATTAATTTTCAAATGATGCTGTTCAGAAGCTGATAAGTACGTACGATACAAGATTATATGACAAGTGGTTTAAATTATATTATGCTTGCAGAATTCAAGCGTCGGAAAGTCAACAAAGAGCCTAGTTTAAGGTGTGTACACTACATGTACTGTACGTGTGTGCAATATTGATACTCAAGGCTCCCACATGCATGTATATGCTGCATGTACTTACGGCTTGTACGATGATCTATATTAAAGACAATCATGCTCCAAGAGTTCAAGTGCATGGTAAATATATATATTAATACAAGACATCGTACATATACAGAGAAATAGGTTATATATACCCAATAACTAATTAACACTGTATAGAGTCATAATTATGTAACTATAATAGTGAATGTCGATCTTCACTGTTAGGTTCGTAAACAGCTTTGGGTATGTGAACTTGTTCCCGTTCCTGCTGAAGATGGTCTCTCCACACTCTGACAAACTCGGCTACCTCCTGGAGAGGCTCAAGAATGACAGCGTATGTATTGTGTGGAGTGGGTGGGTGGGTGGGTGAGGGGTGTTACATGTAGGACATGTACATGTACAGTGGAACCTTGGCCGTCCACACTAGGTTGAACACATTGCCCCCTCCCCTAGTTACTACCACAGCCACTTTAACACTGTACAGTATTGCATCTCAGTATGTACTTGTACATGTACATGTACAAGTATTCTACTTCAGGATGATTGTCATTTTTTGTCTTATTTCTTTCCTCAGTTTCTGTGGACTAACAATGGACTGCGGTCGCTGTCCAGGGCTGACTCCTTCTACAATAAGGTATACCATCCATCATGCATGTGGCACCCATCACTAATTATTCACTGTTTATGCCTGTGCCTTACTACAACAATGGGATATTTGTACATACAGTTTCTGTCTAACCACTTCTTCATAAAGTTATTTTAGTCTAAAGCCTCTCCCTCCAACACACATAGTTAGGAATGGATCCAATAGATGACAATTTTTGCTTCAGTTTCAACTGCTTGTAAAAAAAACACTGCATGGATAAATTATGCTTCTGAAAAGGCTTCAAGTAGGTGTAACCCGAGAACGCAAATGTTGTATGCAAATCTAAATGAAACATGACTAGAAGCCTCTGGAAGCTCTTACTTGCACTTGATAGATCCCTGAGCAGCCGTAGCAGTCTACACACACACAAACACATTACCGTATACCTCGCGTGCATGCGCATGAGGCATACCGTAATTGTATACCACGGTTGTTATCCCACACACACACACACACACACACACAGCACAACACTGAACACGACCCGCCCTACTGGCGAGGTGCTATCTGGATCAACATCAACTATCTGGCCGTGAGAGCGCTGCATCACTATGGCAACGAGGAAGGACCGCATCGAAACAAGGCCAGGAAGCTGTATCAGGACTTGAGGTGTGTACGTGTACTTCATATTGATTGTACGCATTACCTTAATTACCATGCATGCAGTGATGTGCATGCCCAGAATTTTCAAGGTAGTGGCTATTTTCTATTCTCAACCTAGTAAACATTTTTTGTAGCCTATTTGTGGTGTTGTCTGTAGTACATGTACATATGTGGTGGTTATTTTGTCTAGAGGTGGTTAGTATACTAAACACCACCGACCAGTGTGGGCACATCACTGCCTTACTGTTGTACGTACATGCATGTACAGTTTACACCAAAGTTTTAGCTCTTGCTGTAGCTACTGTAAAACTTGGCGATTTGTG
Source organism: Halichondria panicea (assembly GCF_963675165.1). Lineage (NCBI taxonomy): Eukaryota > Metazoa > Porifera > Demospongiae > Suberitida > Halichondriidae > Halichondria > Halichondria panicea. The sequence continues at coordinate 4,257,293 of NC_087381.1, read as the reverse complement.
AGTGTAATAATTTTTATCGTATCCCCTCAGGGCTAACCTGATTCGGAACATGTACAATGAGTACACAAGGACTGGCTATGTTTGGGAACAGTATGATGATGTCACCGGGAAAGGAAAGGCGAGTCTGTCAGATCTACATAATTATGTACATGTATAGTGTTAGCAAGCCACACCCTTTCTAATACCTATACGTACACAAATGTATGTGGAGTACGTATATTCCTCCTAGATTACTATTACGTATACCGTAATTGTATTTTACCGAGATCACACCCATGCACGTCCGAAATTGCACCCAACCGTGACCACCACTTTTAAGTGAAAGTTTCTGCATAGGCTAAATTTCCCAGAATAGTTTGCTGACAATGCATATCTGTTTACCCCCACCCCCCACACACACATGTGCACTCATGCACGTACTTGCAGGGCACTCATCCGTTTACTGGTTGGTCCTCACTCATCGTGCTCATCATGGCAGAGAAGTACTGAATTATTATATTGCTAGCAATCATTTCCTCGTGCAGTGCAGTCAGTGTCAACTGTAATAATAATTGTTATAATTATAGAAGTCCTCTTACTTTTTAATAATTATGATAATTATATTATCTGATTTTTCAACCGATGTGTGTCTCAGCATTTAATGTGATTTGTATGGTAGCTAGCTGTAGTATATAGTCGCTGATGGTTGCCATTCATGAGGAACGTTATCGGAATTCACAATTATATCAAAACATGTACATGTACATGCAATCATCATATCATGGATCTGTGAAAACATTACGAGGACAGGTACTTCTTTTGTGTGTCAATTTCAAGCATACGAATTTGTGTACGTACCTATATTCATATACACAAATAAAATAATACAAACAGTAAGTATTTAAAAATGTTACCTTCTACACTCGTTTTGATCGAAATGAGAGAATAGATAATCATATCCGAAAGCTTCGTCCACTACATAGTCGGTATACATTCCCTCAATCACAGGGTCGTTAGGGGTTACGAGCTCGGCAACGCTACCTCCCTGACTATTGCCTGAGTAGAGACAGTATCCGCTGCGTTTTATGTCCCAAGTGGGTGTGTCCAGGTTTGATAAGAATTGCCTGGGGGGTTGCCCCGGATAATTAATGGTCATGATGTAGGTATTGTCTCGTGTCGTTCCGTCTGTTAGCGAGCCGGTATAGGTCTCTAGACTGATAGGTACGTTCCAGAATTGTCCTGCAATTGTGTGTGTGGATGATTGGGTAGGTGGGCGAGTGGGGATGAATATAGAGCTACAAATCAGTATAGCCTCCTTCGCAGCCTCTCCTTTTTCTGTTCTTTGTCACACAGGTAAGAATTGGAGGAACAAAGAAAGAAAGAACGAACTGTCTTTTGTTCTTTTTTTCTTTGTTCCTCCACTTTTTACCGTATTTTATTATTGACCTGTGTGACAATTAAAGAACTGAAAAAGGAGAGGCTGCGAAGGAGGCTAACAAATCAGTAGTGAACACAAAACCCTCTATTACGGCTTCTACAGCCAGGTTAATGGACCCTATAGCTAAAGTCGCCGTAGCATGTGACCTGTACCTGTGTTAGCAGGCAACCTCATTAAATATTACAGCCATCGTTGGTCTGCTCAAGGGTGAATTAACACTATAGTATTGCTGGTGACCTACAGCCAATGACATCCATCAAATCCAGTCACATAGACTTTTTGCACACTTTTTTTTATAATACTCGTGATTCATCATCATTCAAGTAATCGCCATCTGAAAGGGCAGCTTGACACTATATATGTAGCTTGAAAACTTGCTTGAACAGGGTTTTTAGCTTCGTGATCAGCAAATTAACACACTTGCTAGCCAACGTTTAATGCTGGTGCACGAGGATTACAATAATTCTCTCATCCTCGTGCACACATTAAAACACTTATTCCTAGCTATATATAAATACTACCAAAGTACAATCATGTAGATATAGATTCGGGTGAACACGTTTTTAACAGTTCTAAATGTTTGTTACACTACTTACACCATAATAAACTATTGTCACAATACTACACTCATTTCACTCACCTAAAAGGCCGTGAGCCGACTCTCTGATGTTGAAACCACGAGCTATCACAAAACGAATCATTGGCACTGTAATCGTGATATCCGGTTCACCGAAGTCCGGGTCACCCACGAAAACACCCTGATCACAAAACACCCACATCACAAGATCGATATTCTGACAATTAGGTACACCAATTCGCACTCGATTGCGATACAATCTCACGGAAATCCCATCTCTAGCGTAATTCGAATCAAGGATAGTTCCATCAATGCTTGCACTGCAGTCACTCGCTGATACACTGATGTTGTGACAAGCCTGAAGCAAATCGGGCGCTACAACTGAAATTGCATTAATTATATTATAGCCAAGTTGAGGATGGGGTTGGATATAGTGACCGTTCACAGACACACATGAGTCGGACACGAGGTTGAAGTAGCTATCGTTTTCTCCGTGAACTTCGAAGCAAAGATACATGAGTTGGTTGTCTTGGAGTTGTGGGAAGGCGGTGCTATTGCGAACGTAGAGGGGGACTGTCATGACGGGATCTCCGGTGGCAGTGTCGTTGACTCGAGGGGACATGTTAACTGTGGGGGGGGGTTAATTATGATGTGACAGACTGAATAATAATACAAGTGCATGCATGGAACCCGCCTGCTCCTAGTTCCTGATTGAACACTTTGTGTATGACATATTTTTGCAGGTATTATAATTATATACTCACAGATAATTGGGAAATGCAATGAATCTCATTAAAACCGCTTGCGAGTATTAGAAATGTTAAAAATCACAACTTGAGCAGAATTTAGCAGAATTTAATACCAGCAAAAAATTAATAATGAGCTGAACAGTACCTGTACGTATACGTGTTAGCTATGGCATAATTATGTCATCTAACCAAAAAGGCGCTCTCCAAATAATGTCCTGCAATACACTCGCTATAAGTATTTATGCAAGTAGCCTGTAGGTATAATATCAATGTAGTTCACACCCACCTACAACTATTCTGCATGTAGGGACACTTCCATTGAATGTGTTATCGTTTTGACAAACACGTACAGCACCGCCCACCAGTACGTAACCAGAGACACAAGCATACGTAGCCGTTGAGCCAATAAAATGAGGTAGCATACTGTACACGATCATTCCATTAGGTAGAGGAGGCAGCTCGGGGCATGTGAGGCCTGTATAGAGAGAGGCTATTTGCTACTATGGCAACCGTACAATATTATAGTGATTCTACCTTATTGTATAAGAAAGGTATTGGCCGGTAGGTATCTTAATTAAGAATAAAGTGGAATTATTATTTTGTATCGATCTTACTTAAGCAGCTAAATCCATCAATGTCCAGTTCAAATCCATCTAAGCATGAGCAAGAGAAGCTGCCCTCAGTGTTGGTACAGACTTGATCACAATTGCCATTGTCAGTCAAGCACTCATTAATGTCTGCAAGGGAGCACACATAGCTCCAAATTATTAACAACATTTTGCTGCATGAGTGAGATTTCAAAGTAAAGTGTACTATGTATGTACCATCATACTGCTTACATGCATATGCATACCTGAGCAGTTGAGTCTATTGCTGTCCAGGCTGTACCCAGTGTCACATGAGCAAAAGAAACTGCCCTCAGTATTGGTACACATTTGGTCACATCCGCCATTGTCAGTCAAGCACTCATTAATGTCTGCAAATTATAACAACATTTTGCTAGACATAATTTATTATAATGTAGCTATTTTGACAAGTTTTAGGTTGAGTGAGATTCAATACTTCAAACAACACCCAAAAAAAATCTTACCTGTGCAGTCGAATCCATTGCTGTCCAGGCTGAACCCAGTGTTACAGGAGCAAGAAAAGCTGCCCTCAATGTTGGTACACGTATGTTCACATCCGCCATTGTCAGTCAAGCATTCGTTAATGTCTGGGGAAAACAATTAAGGTTCGCAATAAACAATTGTCCTATACGTATAATTATACATGTAGTCAGGTGTTGTACGAGTCTAACTTAAGCAGCTAAATCCATCACTGTGTAAGAGTGCTTATAAGAAATTAATCTTCGGTAATACCTGTGCAGTTGAGTCTATTGCTGTCCAGGTTGTACCCACTGTCACAGGAGCAAGAAAAGCTGCCCTCAGTATTGTTACAGATCTGTTCACATCCGCCATTGTCAGTCAAGCACTCATTAATGTCTGCAAGGGAGCACACATAGTTCCAAATTATTAACAACATTTTGCTGCATGAGTGAGATTTCAAAGTAAAGTGTACTATGTATGTACCATCATACTGCTTACATGCATATGCATACCTGAGCAGTTGAGTCTATTGCTGTCCAGGCTGTACCCAGTGTCACATGAGCAAAAGAAACTGCCCTCAGTATTGGTACACATTTGGTCACATCCGCCATTGTCAGTCAAGCACTCATTAATGTCTGCAAATTATAACAACATTTTGCTACACATAATTTATTTATATTTTGACAAGTTTTAAGTTGAGTGAGATTCAATACTTCAAACAACACCAAAAATAATCTTACCTGTGCAGTCGAATCCATTGCTGTCCAGGATGAACCCAGTGTAACAGGAGCAAGAAAAGCTGCCCTCAGTATTGGTACACGTATGTTCACATCCGCCATTTTGAATCAAGCATTCATTAATGTCTGGGGAAAACAATTAAGGTTCGCAATAAACAATTGTGCACCTATACGTATGTAGTCAGGTGTTTTACGAGTCTAACTTAAGCAGCTAAATCCATCACTGTGTAAGAGTGCTTATAAGAAATAAATTTTCGGTAATACCTGTGCAGTTGAGTCTATTGCTGTCCAGGTTGTACCCACTGTCACAGAAGCAAGAAAAGCTGCCCTCAGTATTGGTACAGATCTGTTCACATCCGCCATTGTCAGTCAAGCATTCGTTAATGTCTATAATTATAATTATAAGATAAACCTACATGCAAGCACGTAGATTAAGATCCATTACCTAAGCAGCTAAATCCATCACTGTCCAGTTCGAATCCATCTAAGCATGAACAGAAGAAGCTGCCCTCAGTGTTGGTACATAGTTGATCACATCCTCCATTGTTTGTCAAGCACTCATCGATGTCTGCAAACAAAAAGAGGCAATTATTTATGATATACATAATGCATACGCACACCGATGGGAGCATGCATAAATAAATACACACACCAAGACGTTAACTATTGTACCTGTACAGTTGAATCCATTACTGTCTAGCACAAATCCTCCTCTACAGGAACAAAAGAAGCTGCCGATTGTGTTGGTACACGCATGTTCACAACCGCCATTGTCAATCAAGCATTCGTTAATGTCTAAAGAAAAAAGTTAAGATTATATATATGTGCGTACGATAGGATCTAGAATTCGAATACACACACAACTTTTCCATTATGTTTATTGAATACTTGAAGTAAATTTGTATAGGGGTGTACGAAATCAAACATCGGGAATTAAGTTACTCCTCAACTGCATGAGGTTAACGTTCGGTAAGGTGTACGTGTTTAGTATCGTGTCAATATTATTATTTTTGGCCGAATGGACTATTTTCAATCCTCAGTTCAACTGCCTAACATGTGGTAAACTAGACCTATAGGAGGTGGTTATTTTGGTCTAGAGGTGGTTAGTACCAACCACCACTAATTAACCGGTGTGGCCAAGTTTGAATATTAAAGCCACCATTACATTACGTTGAAACACCAGCGTTCAATCAAATTATGCAACCTTGCGTTGCGTTGCGTTTAGTCCAGTGTACCTTCACAGGTGGGTGTTTCCCCACTCCAGACTCCGCCCTCCAAACATTCTCTGCTCTCTAATCCAATGAGACCAAATCCTTCTTCACAGCTGTACGTTGCCACGGTACCCACATCTCTGAATGGAGCAACCATGTCAACAGAGTAAGTGACAATTCCATTGGTTACGGGCTCCAGGTCGGGACAAAGAGCTGTACACATGTATAATCAAGAAATTAAATTTAATACTGAAATTTGCACAACCTGGTGCGCACATAAAGTGTGGACAAGTTTCATGCATGCCAACTATGTACCTGTATATCGGGTTTCGAATGCGGGGTTAATCAATTGTGAATGACACTGTTGCGAATTGCGTTTCTATAGCTAAATATTGTGAATTACATTTCTTGTGAAATTGCATACATATGCTCACTCTTTGCGTTTGTTTCGATAATTCACAACCGAAAAAGAATGCCGCGTTTGAAACCCGATATACGGTGTACTATTCTATGTGAAATTTTAATTTTCCTTGATAGCTATTCACGCTATTAAGATAGATATCCAGATTTTACATGCTTTTTATCGGTCAACTTTCTAGTTTTTATCACTCAAGTATATAATACCTTCACAGGTGGGTGTGGCTCCACTCCAGACTCCTCCCTCCAAACACTCCCTACTATCTGATCCCATCAAAGCAAACCCCACGTTACAGCTGTACGTTGCCAAGGTACCCACATTACTGAACAAGCCATCATCATCTGGAGTGTAACTGATCCTTCCATTTGCCACAGGCTCCAGGTCGGGGCACAGGGCTATGCGATGAAACAAGGCAATTAGAAACAGCAGCTAAACACTTTTGTTTGCCTACGAGTCACACATGACTTTATCTTCACAAGTAGCAACTTAATTTATTACGGATAAACTTCAGCAAATATTTATAATTGCCACCCCCAGATTATAGTCTAACAGGCAGTACCCGAGAGCTATACACAGTGTTCTCACGTTCACAGGTTGGTGCGCTCCCATCGTAAGCTGTTCCACTCTGGCACGTTCGTGTCACCGTTCCTTCTAGGCCAAAACCTTCATCACAGCTGTGCGTTGCCACAGTACCCACTTCTGTAAACGGGTCAGCTGGTTCGGGAAAGTATGTGATGGTTCCGTTTAGCAGCAGGGCCAGGACACGACACATATCTAGAGAAAAATTCGGCCTTAAATTTGTACAAAATGAGTACCATACAGCGAGCACAATATACACAGCTAGGGTTGAAGCAGTGAAGATATGAACCAATCCACATAAGCAGCATACTTTAATAGAAGCCATCACCAAACTTTACCACATAATGGAAGCTAATAATCACCAACACAAGCATGCAGTTGTAAGAGTTCTGTTGTCAAGTTATGGGACAGATATAAGAAGGGAAGTAAACATGGAAGAGAAGTACTACTATACAGTCGTGTTATTGTAATCGCCGATAAGCATTTGTGCCTAGTCTGAGCAAAGGTGAACTCTGCGAGGTCAAATACTCTAGACACTCAGGCCATCAGTATTGCATGAGTTAGCGAGGTAATCGTCAGTATAGTTATTGTATGTGCACATGCAGCCATAATAATTCTTTCAAACAGTTCATCCCTACATTGTGGCTCTTGACTATACTATACTGTAGACCAACATCATAATAAGGTAGTTTGAGAGAATCAAATTAAGTCATGGTCCACGACTCAAGTGTAAAACACATACACCAATCTGGCTAGCACGGATTGTATGTCTACAACTGTTCTTAAGTGATGTAGCTAATGGCAGTAAATACGATGTGAAACGTAACGTTCAACATTGCTCCATTTTTATTCATACGGAATCATACCGTCATTTGCGAGGATCGTGACTGGAGCAGGTGAAAATATGATGTCTACAGGCATTGGGTCGAAAGGTCTCGATTCGTCCAGCGAAAGGACAAGAGAAAAGACCTCGTTCTGTTCAAAAACATCCTCTTCAATGATATTCACTTCAACACAGCTGCGTCTGTTGTTACTATCCAGAGTGAGAGGAACAGAATCAAGTGGCACATAGTCACTCTCACCTTTAAGAAAAGAAAACATAATGACTGAATTATAAAGCGTACACGTGTACTGAAGTTAGGCTACAATAATTATATGGTCAGCCAGGCATGTCATCTCTCTATGAGTACAGCATAGGATGCCTTTTTAACGGTAAATCCCTGACTGATATAGTGTTTGAAAAGTAATTGAGTATACTTACTTTCCTACCTGCACTAAACATGTACGTGTATATACAAAACCTTCAAAAACGGAAATGCCACAGCCCCATGCAAGTCTATTATGGCTCTATTATGTCCATTGAGTACAATATTTCACACCCATACCAGCTGTTCCAGACTCCGTAGACAGCAGAATTGGAACGAAGAATGGGAGGGGCTCCGTATCGAGTACGTTCAGCGCTCTCACACACACGTTGAACACTCCCACATTCTCTTCCACCTCGTATGCGCTCTCGAAGCCAATAATCAGTGCTGCACGACGGAAGGGAGACAACTATGTCAATACAAAGGTGTGTTATTTGCTGATGAAGATACATTGGTAACACAACACTATCAATGTCGCTTGATCGCGAAAATACGCCAGTCCTCTCAAACTCGTGCATGGCTAAAGTTCTCGCATAGGAAGGTAGTCGTATTTTTTGCTTTTTGCGATATATATATATTGGTATCTAAACACCAGCTAACGGGAAATGACCAAACAAGGAATGCTGTGATGATATGTAACGTACGGTCATCATCCTGGATGGACACTCTGGCAGTGGCGAACAGTGTGAGGGGAGGGGAGTACTGCAACGATCCCTCAGGGGAGGACATGGCTGAAAATCCCTCTGTCACTTCAGGTAAGCCGTTGGCGAGCAGGCTGAACGGGAACGAAACTGTCTCTTGTTCCGGTCCCATTTCCAAGATCGTGGGGTTTGAAGCGACACTATAATCGTCACCCTGAGTAGCTGACTCGAGTTGTACACTGTCGGAGATATTCACTAGTATACGATAAGTTTGTTCAGTTATGGCTCCATTTTCTTTCTGAAGAAGCACATCTACTTGCATCAGAGAAGATGGCTCAGTGAACACGTACGTCTCACTCTGGAAGCCAATCCTGATATCTGTAGCGGAGGCAACCATTTTTCAAAGTGCACAGTAAGAAAATTGGTCTTTGTGCACTTCAAGGACATGCATTTGTCCTATATGTACATAAGGGGGCTATAATTATAATCAACTAAGCTGGCCTCTTATAATTTTATTACAACTAGTGGCATGGCATAGCATACAAAGTAATTAATGGTACGCTACCCCGGTATTGTGGCTAGGTAGACCTGAATACATGTACATGCATGCCTATATAGGCCTATATTTTATATATATTTTATATATATTTGGGCTAGCAATAGTACCATCATCGTCTCGGATATTGCCAAGGGTAGAGATGCGAGTAGTATTGACCACCTCCCTCCGTGAGGCCTGTACGTCTATAATGGTTGACACAAACACCTCCGTAGCCTCATCAATGACGTCATCCACTACCGGTACTGAAACAGACACTGTTGATATTTCGTCGCCTATTTCGTCAGGTTGAAAGATGACAGAGAGTGAAGTACTGTTAAAATCTCGTCTGTCCTCTGGGCTCACTGTAAGTGGGTGTGGTTAAAACAGGTATGACACAGCGCTTTATTTTCGAGGCAAGCAAACCTGGAATTTCTGGCATTATAAAAACTCTACTGTAGGGTTATGGTCATTTGAAATTTTAGTTCCTCGATAATAAGTAATTCATATAATTATACGAAAGCTGGGTACATCTCACAAATCGTGGATGTTGCACTTATTACATGCAATTGAGATCAATCTCAAGCTAGATCATAATTATTATACATAGGAGTATAGTGACTCACTGTTGTTGTTGAACTACTTTAAGATTTGTTTATAATTTGTGACAAAGCTAATGCAATATGAATACTACCAGGTACTCCTGATACCACAGAGAGAGCACGCACGCACGCACGCACACACACACACACACACACACACACACACACACACACACACACCACACACACACACACACACACACACACACACACACAGTACGTACATCTTGCTCTGTTGGGAGAGAGAGGATTGTCATCAGGCGGTAAGCTGGGAGGTAGAGCGTGACCTGCTATAGTTGCCCCGGCAACGGTGAATGATTCAACTGTGATCGTCACAGGGTTTGCAATACGGACACTTTTTGTTAGCGTCATGGTAACACTACCCTCGGTTTCAGTTCCAAAAAAACTGTCTTCGCTGAAGCCAATTTCCAACTCTAAAGGAAAAATCAGTACATGCAATTACACATGATCATTGTATAGAAAAGTACAGTCTAAAACATTTGGTTGCTACGTACACACACAGTCTAAAATATTGATAGATAAAATATTTCCAGACCTTCAATTAATTGAGGTTTTAGTTCCTCACAAACCTTCACACACTCACACACTCACCATCAGTATCGATGATTGACAGAGTTAGCTCGTTCTTAAATACAGCGTTAGATGCAACATCACTCGGTGACAATGGTACAATCGTCAGGGTGACATTCTCCACTGGTTCTTCTAGTGCCACATTGTCCTGAAGCAAGGACACAGAGAGAGAAGACTGACCACTGGGGGATAGTGTCACTATGTCGGAACCAAGAGAAAAGTCTTGATCTTTAACTGTGGAACAGAAGAAAAGAAATGGTCAATCCTATACACTTTCTATAATGATAGTCGAACAACTCGGTTTAAAAAAGTCTGAAACCACCCTTCCAATAATAATTAATACATGCATGCATGTAATCAAGCCCCATGAAATTTAATTGGCTAAGTCAATATTTGAATCATAACCACTTCCATGAATTAATTGGAAAGATGATTTCAACGTACAGTAGTGAAGAGCTATAAAGCTTCAATAGAGTGTTGTCTTAATTACGTGTACAAACCTGCAACTCCATTGGCCATAATCATAGCATTGAAATCCGGTCCACTTCCCTTGATGTAACCCAGAGAAACAGAGTAGTTCTGACTCGACTCTTCTCCTATTAGAGACTGTTGAAACCAACCAAGCACTGAGAGAAGGAAGACAAAATGACATGATTGTACAGTAAGCAATCGAGCAACCTAAAAAAAGACAACGTTTCAGATATCAACAGTATAGCTGCACTATACCCGGTATACGATTTCAGGTATTCATAATATTTGGCAATTTAAGCAAGCTGGCATAGAAGTTCGAAAATCTTAGCTATAATTATATAATAATTATATCCCATATAGCCTTAGAATGCTATTGTTTGTTACACAAACGCCCACCAGACGTTAGTCATAGCTCCTATAATAATTATTGTAACCATCCTATTAAGAGGTTGTTCAAGTTAATTGCATAATTGCTATACTGTCACCACTATCAGATATATCCCATGATCCAAACTGCTTATGAAAGGCAATAATTATAAAACCTCTTATAGTGTAAATAGAAACCAACCACAATAGTCCAGCTGGACTTCAAGGCTATCGAAGAAATATCCTCAAATTAAAGGACAATTAACATTCCTTTGCATGATATATACGGCCATTATTTGAGACACGTACTACATACAGAGTGCAGTAGATTTAATATTACACTTACCAAGACATGGGTAGCATTGTCCTCGGAAATTGTAGGAGGAGCCGGGTCCTTCGCAGCAGTTGCTAATAAACGAGTTAGTGGGTGTGCCACTCAACTCGGTAATAACTTCGTTACAACTATTGTCAGCAAAACACTGAGCTTGAAATAAGCTGCCTGTAAGTACAGTAATAGAGTTAGGGTACTTCCCTTACCTGTGTACTGAATGCAATAAAAGAATTATACGTACTACTGTATGCCATCTCTGAATACCATGGCAACACACTAAAGTTTTTAGTCAGTCTTAATACAAACATGTCTATTCAATGGATACCATGGCAACACACTAGTGTAATTTAGTACGAGTTCACTCGCGCTCATGCAGCAGTTTTACTAATCTTAATACAAAGTTTTACATGTCTATTCAAATACTTATCACATACTTACATGCAGTGCAAACTCCAGAACTCGGAAAGTAGTTTCCTCCATTAGGGTTTATGAGACAACAGTCGTGGATGGAGCCAATACCAGTGCCTATGAGCGAACCACTACAAGTCGGGTTGCCACCCGAGTAGCAAATAGCATTCCCTGAAGGTAATAAGAATAATTATGTGTGACATTGCATTCAATTACACTATACTGTGTAATAATTAAGCAAACAGTTTTATTCACATGCATGTGTTTGATGTGGTTCGACTCTCATGCATGTGAATACCCCGTACGTGCGCTTGCACAGCACATTGTTTTCTAATCTTTGCTTTGATCATTCAAATATAAAAAGTTGAATACCGTATAGCGCGAAATTTTCGAGGCACTTATATTTCGTGGATTGGCCTCTAAAAGCCATTTCGTTGCACAATGTTCGCAGAATGACTGCTTACCGGAAGCCACGCCTTTAAATATTTGCATGATAGCAGGTAATTCTAATTAAAGAACAATTTTTGTAGACTTAATTTTCGTGTAGAATTCTAACCCACGAAATCCGCGAAAATTAAGCCCCTCGAAAATTTCGCGCTATACGGTAGTTGCATTAGCTATCTGAAACTAAAAGCTACTAACCTGCAGCACTCTTGCTGCATGGCTATAAAAGCTACATTTGTTTGCATGAAATGTATCTCAACTTTTCAAGGTATATTGTCCGGATATTTAGTAAAATTAAAGCACCGGAGTGTCCGCTGTATTAGAACAACGAAAATTTCCCAGAAAATGTCCGGGCTATGTCTGATAAATTAAAAGATATACGGTGACTCATAAATTATTCATTTACTGAGCATTAATACATCAGAATTATTCCGGAACATAACTATAGCATTGACGCATTTATGAAAATCTTAATTGTATCATTATAATGATTTAGTTCATCTCACCTGAGCATACCTCACATACGTCCGATCCTAACCGAGTATAGGACAGTCTCCCTCTAGTACAACACTCTGTACTAGGGTTAGGTACATCACGATCCGTTACACTGTTCTCAAGACAGCGATAATTAGGGTCGTTGTAACATAATTGTGAGAATCCTGTGTAGAATGGAGTATTAAATTAAGACATAAGACACCCCCCTCATATTTAATGTTAGTACAGCGTACTGACACAAATTATTCAACAATTATGACGTTATCAACAATATTTTTCTGCTAATACCGTATTCGTCCTCGTACCTTTCTATAAGCAGCATACACATGCTAATAATTATTATTGTCCCAAGCACTACATTCCCACAATGCTAATTGTGTTACAAGCCGCTGGAGATTATCATGAGGATAAGACAGACCTTCAAGTCCATACACACAACAGCAGTGAACACAAGTGTACTATTGTGCTCCTTCCAGCAACCAGCTGTCAGTGGACCACACCAATGCAGCCGATCTGATCTAATGTGTACCCACAAAATTCCTTTGTCCACTGACTAGGTCAATTAGAATAACCTTGCATTCCTCAGCTCTACCACTAAATGGGATTGCAGTCACAAAGCAGATGTGACTGTGTGGCGCTAATAGGAGCTAATTTTGTTTAAGCTATATCATCACAGGAACTTATATCAGGAAAGAAACCTCATTGAGGACCACATGAAACCTGGTACACAATTCTTTAGTGGGAGGGTTGTGCTAATTTTAATTGCTCGTCTGATCACACAGTACATTAAAATGGTACTTAGTCTTGATACCTATGAGGAATAGCAAATGGTATAATGATTTCTGACGCATGCACCATTCATTGTTTATAGCAGCACACAGCATTTACAAAAAACTTATTGGATTTTAATTATGTACTGTATTTCCTAGCACATGGCTTATATGGTAGTTTAGCTGCTGGCAGGAATTGGAAATGAATTCAAGTTAGGCAAAACAAAAAAGCGGGTCTCAATCGAGCAGCCAACAAAAGCTCACAATAGACAAAGTTTCAGATTTCAGTACTATAGGATTTCAATAGCTAAATCTAATCTATAGCTATGTTTCCTTGCTGTAATACCAGGGGGACATTAATAAACTGACCTGGTGACCATACATTGCTACTACACACACTGTGTTACTGTAGCTATAGGTAACTACAAACTCCATACTGATTAAGCATGCATGCACTCACCATGCTCCACAGCAGAGCAGAGAAAAAGTAGCCTGATCACCAAGTGGGCTCCATGACTGAGATGCATCCTTCACTGGGGTTCAGTGGATAGTGACTCAGTTGACCATTGATGGTGGATGGTATAGCTTGCAAACAGCACTTGTTTTATCTGAGCTTTGTCTATCCTTTGCTGCCTCCAACCATACACTTCCTCTACTCTACTACTACAATAATGTGGTGTTGTGACTACAACACAAGAGCCTATTATAGGTAGCATGATTGTGTGAATTGGTGTTAAAAGTATACACAATGCAATTACCAATTGTCACTGTTATAAGTTAACAGTGTTATAGATTTAACAGTACTAGCTAGAATACTTTGCAGGTGAAAAACATTTGGGATTGATTGAGCTAAATCAGCAACAAATTTGACCCTTTGCGATGTAACTATTGCGTTCTAGCAAGGATCATGTTCGGTTTTTGCAGTTTTATTGCTGCGAAGTAATTGACGCTTGCAAAATTCGCATAAATGAATGATGTTTGATTCGCTAGTAGGTATAAATTTCACTGCTAGTTCTACACTATTATATAGCAGCTGGATTAAATATGCGCCAGAGGTGTACCGTAATATTGCAAACACAAAACACTATTTTCACATTAAACAAGCAGATCGGTAAGGGACACAACCTGCAGCGTTACTGCATGGCCTCATTTCTATTACTGGCAGGCCGGGACTTGATTCTGTTGCACATTATTAGTTGATCTTTGTTAGCTATAATATTATACTAACAGATAATTCAGCAGGAAAGATAGCTCCAACAGCTTCGATTATAAAGTTTACCGACAGCTATTAAGTGTACTAAAAGTACGATAACAGTAGCGAGTATAGGTTAATAGATGGACCCCCATCAATATTCACGTATACAGTGTACAAAACTAGGAGTAAAAGTCTGGTCCAGTGTCTGAACTTGCTCTTATAAGGTCCGGCGTATAAGTATCGACAAAAAAAATCATTCCAAACCCACGTAAATATTTCGATGGGATATCTTCTGAAGACATTGCACAAAGAACAGTGTACACTATACGAAATACCAATCAAGAAGAGAGTAACACTAGAGTTGTACTTTTGATAGAATCGAAATTTACGATACTTCTCGTGCAATAATCAACCGATCCGCCACAAACAGAATCGCCACCCTCAACAGACATGTTGTTGCAGAAAAATAAAATAAAAAGATGAAAGCATGCAACGCCTATGTGATTTGTTTTTACACTTTTGATTTTGTGTTTTGGGCAGTCATTATGTTTTATTCATGGTCACATGTGTAATGGACCAACAAGGGGTTGTGATAAAACAGGGAATGAGAAATGAGGAAATGAGAAATAAGAAATGAGGAAATGAGGAAATAAAAAATAGGAAATGAGGAAATGAAGAAATAAGAAATAGAATAATATTTATGGTTATGATCATCACCATGGCATTAATTTTCATCACAATAATTATGACATTATTATTATTATATAGATGCACAAAAGTAATGACTGATATCAGCCAAGAAGCTAGTAGGTGACTAAGTATTTAGTTATCAGTGGCGGATCCAGAGGGGGTTCTTTGGGTTCAATTGAACCCCCCTTTGAGAAAGAAGTGAGTGGGAGGCTAGTTAGCAAGTTGTTCCTTTCTTACTAGCTTTCACATGCACTTCTCACTTACCTTTAGTCCGTGTTAGTCCTGCGAAGCTTTGTCTGTGCAGTTTCAGTGGCAAAAACTCTCCAGCGAGTGCATGCAGACTGCTTCATGAAAAGTGATGACCTTTTTTTTTAGGAAAAAATTCGGTGTGTTAATGCGCATGCTCACTGTTTAGAATAAGTGACGACCTGGTAAATTTAACAGTCCCTGAGCCCTGGAACCCCCCTTTCAAGAATCCTAGATCCGCCACTGGTTATCAAATATATAATTATAGTGGCACCTCCACACAGTACAGGTTGTCAGACACATTGTAAGAATTAAATGTTACCATCGCTTCAGATGGCACAGTGAGCTTTCTTCATTAAAGGTAGCATCAGCTTTCACTAGGCATTGCTTGTGAGAATGGTAATGGGAAATTGCTTTTTTCACCCGGTAGCGAGATTGGATATGATACCAGTACAGTGTACTAATGTCATTACTTCCTGCAGCTTTACGACAGGACTGGCAGATTAGAATTTGCTTGGTTTGACAAACAGTTTTGGAAGTTTCTTTGCATGTAGATAGATGTTGACATTGAGTCCAGTCCATTGACTATCACTTGCCCACCGGATTGTGAAATCGGTGAATGTATTGCCAGTATAGCCACGCATAGGTAAATTGTTTTGAGACTGTGGGACTGTAGGACAGTACATGTAAGTACCGTTACGTAGGTAGATCTGATGTCTGAACAATGCCAGTCGTACATGGCACACAAGTAGATAGAGGTAGAGAGTGTCACACCGTGTACCAGAGGAACATAAGTTCTGTATGGTGGCAGAGCACCAGGAGACTTGTCACCAGGAGGTACGTACCTGTAGCTCAGTAGATATTAGCTTCGTCTTCAGACTTGCTCTGCCCATAGATATGCTCTGCCTAACAGCTCATTTCTCGTTATCATTTCTTCCTTTCCTCATTTCCTATTTCTTATGGTCTCTCTTCTTCAACGATTCAAAGTGTATTAGCATGTCTTTTTCCTCTTCTCAACCATCCATCAACTCTTCCTACCACATCGCTGGTAATAGTGTTAAACAACTAAACTTCCATAGAGATCTAGGAATTATATTGCAAGAGAACTTGAAATGGGAACATCACT
Source organism: Halichondria panicea (assembly GCF_963675165.1). Taxonomy (NCBI): domain Eukaryota; kingdom Metazoa; phylum Porifera; class Demospongiae; order Suberitida; family Halichondriidae; genus Halichondria; species Halichondria panicea. Next base: position 4,240,464 of record NC_087381.1, on the reverse strand, counting down.
ACGACTCAATATCAGCGAAGGCTTACCAGAAACTTGGTTTAATTAAGAGAACATTTTCTACCTCAAACTCCATCTCAACAAAAAAACAACTGTACCTCTCACTAGTAAGGTCCCAGCTCTCCTATGGCTCCCAATTATGGCGACCAATGCTCATTAAGCATATTGTTTCACTTGAAAAGATTCAACGCAGGGCAACTAAATTCACAACTCTAACCTGTCATATAAAGAGAGGCTCATTCAATTGAACCTACTTCCACTGATGTATCATTTGGAGCTATTGGATGTTGTATTTTTTGTGACATCTTTCAAAAACCTATCAAATCGTTTTGACATCAGTAAGTATGTCTCTATCTCTACAGAGAAAACTAGGAGCTCTGACAAAATCACCATCAACCATAAGTTTGCCAGTTCAAGTAAACACCATCACTTCTATTTTAACAGGATATCCAGATTATGGAACAATTTACCTTCCACAGATTTAACACTTTCAACCTCAACAATTAAGCACAATCTGAAACAATTCTTCTGGTCTCATTTTATATCAAACTTTGACTCGGAAAACCCTTGTTCATATCATTTGAAATGTCCTTGTTACAAATGCATTCTTAAGCGTTAGATAGTTAATATAATAGTTTTGGTAACCTCTTGGTGGAAATTGCCATAGGACTGAGAAGAGGAGACACTGCTACAGACATTTGTAGATTCATTGTAGACAATACGGACCGAAACTGAAACTGATAAATTATAAATGAAAGCACCGCAGGTGCTGATGCCTCGGTGGAGGTGCCAAAGCTACATAACATAAACTACTACATTTATACACACATTGATTATTAATATCTTGATGAACATCTTTATTTTGCTGCATGCAATCAACCCAATAGTGGGTAATGATCGACCATGATTGTTGTTAAAAACGATCGATGCCAAAAGTTCAAGTCTAAAATTAATGGCTGCAAGTCAGCAGAGCCTTGCAGCTCTCTGCTCACTCTTGCAGCTACCAATAGCTAGCGTTCTAGTGCAGAGCTAACTACTAAGTAGAGTAGTAACACTCAGTGAACAAGTTTTGCTACGGACTCTTCTGAAAAGGCTGCAATGGCATTCCAAGTAAGCAAAACTAGGCATAACTCGAGAACGAAGCATTATTTTGCAATTAAAATCCAAGTAAACATGACTAGAAACCTATAGAAACTCTTACTTGCACTTGATTCATCCTTGAGCAGCTGTAGCGGTCTACACAGACACACAGACACACAGACAGACACACAAACACACTACCGTATACCTCGCTTGCGCATGCGCACCGAGGCATAATAACTGATCTTTATTTTGATGTTGTTTGTGTCTCTGTAATTATAATGTGTGAGCTTTTTATTGATGCTGTGCTTTTTTCGAATTGTTGTTCAATCAGGATTTCCCTCAGCATCACTTATTTTATGTAATCATATCAAAATCTATCACTGTACATGTGTATGTCTATTGCTGTAAAATCATATTGATTGATTGATTGATTGATTGATTATTTCCTCATTTCCTCATTTCATTTCCTCCTTTCTCATTTCCCTGTTTATCACAACCCAACCCACCAACAAGGAAGTATGACAAGCACGTGCAGCTCAGGCAATTGGCCTTTGACTGATTATCCGCCCACGCACCGCCCACGTCGTATGTTTTGCGAGTAATCAGAGGCTAATCACTTGCAATATAGGGTGTGTATGGAATGTCTGTGGTGAAAATAATTATTAGATATAATTTTCCAAGATTACCTATAGATATATATCCAGCCAGTGAAATAGTTGGCTACTATAATTAGATCTATTCAGCTGCAGCCTACATTGGTCTCACTCTGGTGGTGAATGTATTGGGTGGAAAACTGAAAATATGGGACAGAGACAGTCCGCTGAGTAAGTGACGATTGCTGCAATCTACGCTGCAATGCTTTAATGGCAGCAATAATTATGAGCTGTTGCTCTAACAATTATATAGGCAACAGGCTGAGGAGTTAAGGGAGGCTGCTAGAGATAAAAGTATCGAGTCCAAGTATGTAATACCAGTATAGATCTACAGTATGAACATTTTTTGCTCTTAGGCAGGTCGAGGAGTTAATGGAGGTTGCTGGAGTGAAAACTACTGAGTCTAAGTAAGTGATGGTGATCATGTATACCTGTACTGTACGCTAAACGTTTGCTCTTATAATTATAGGCAACAGGCTGAGGAGTTAAGGGAAGCTGCTGGAATGAAAGATATGTCCTCTGAGTAAGTATAGATTGTGGCCAGTAAGTACAGTAATCTGAATGTCACTGCATGGCCTCCTTTGAAAGCCAGAGAAGATTGTGCAGGTTCTGTTGGCTCGTCCAGCTCCTCCTCCTTTCTTTGTTCTGTAGAAAGAGTAGCCAGCTCCGCCTCCACATTTATGTCATAGAGGGCGGGATCTATGGGCTCGGTCATTATTATACCGAGTACCTTCTTCAGAAAAGAGCTTGTCTAGGCCTAGGTCTTCGTCTGCTTTCGGTTAGTTTTTGAAATGAACCTAGCAACTAAACTCGTTAGATACTGTTTAGGAGGTATCTATATGGGAATTATAAGCCCAAAGGCCTGCTGTAGTATCCCGAGCGAAGCGAGGGTACTATGAGTGCCTGCGGGCTTATATAGAGTTTCAGTGAAGTTAAGAACAATACCCTGTAGTGGAACCATGCATGTGTAGAGAGTTTTAATGGGCCAACATTGAGATCAATGGGTGAGAGCTTATTGCATAAATCTGCACGGGATATAGAAGGGATTGAAATTTTAGCGAGGATTTAGAATGTGTGGATAAATAATTGGGTCAATCGTATGAGCAGTTGGAATTCGTAATGTTTCAGAAAGCTTCTGAAGGGTTGGCTTGGGAATCATTGACCTAGTAGGCACCTCTTCACGCCACCTAATTCTAATCTCTTCCAGCTCTCTTCGATATAGGTTTCGTTTCTTTCCCGCTGAGTTTGCCGGAGGTCTCCATAGTCCTCTGTTGCGCCTCCTGTTGCTGCTGAAAGAACTTTTGTTGCTGATTAAGCTGTGCCTCCTGTTGTTGTTGGAAGAACTCTTAATTGTTGCTGCTTAAGCAGACTCTGCAGCAGCAGCTCCGTCTGCTGGGCTGGTGTTTGCTCAATCACCTTTATGTGCTGTGCCTCGTCGAGTGGTAGTCAGCTTTAATATAAAATTATGGTAAAAGAAAATGGCCTTGGGCTTCTAGCGACAATTGTATCCCACTGCTGCCACCAAATGTAAAAAAGTCGAGCGGTATATTCGGAGTGTAGTAGAATGACAATAGATCTACTCGAACTTCAGCTTCAGCACTTCTACACAACACTATAATAACAAAAATCACCTAGGCATCTAGAGCAAATAAATTTCTAGAAATGCTTTAAGTCCTAATTAAAAAAGTGAATCGCATAAAGGCCTTCCAACCTCACAAGCTGTTCTAATGTACGTTGAGCACGTTATCCATTTCTATTTCCAATCTCTCTAATTCCATGATTCAAGCTTGACTCAGATTGCGCCAACAGTGTCATTTTTGGAGCAAACTTTAAAAAAGATGATGACCTGTTGTTTAAATTTATTACTGCTTGTTTCCTTTGAACATCAAATGTGTCTGATTATTGGTGCATTACTCTTACCCGCACTGTGAAATAAAAAATGGCCGGTTGGGCTTTAACCTGCCTGCCATTGACTCATTATTGCATCATAAACGTGTGCTTGCACTGCATCATTCAGAAATGTCACGGAGAGCACACAAAGTTGCTAAATCGAGGCATGTAGTAAAGTGTAATTTTTCACCCATGTTTTGGCACGCTCCCTCACCTACACGTAAAAACCCCCCTTAACCAGGGTTTGAAGGGGCTATACCCCTCGCCTTGTTTCTAAGATTTCAGTATTCCCAAGACGTTATTTAGGTGTAGCTCTGCTGAGGGTGTACACTACAGTTTGGCACCAACCTCATCATGTCTTGATATATATAAGTGTCGACCAGCTGTTCCTAGAGTACTTTAAGGCCTCCAAAAACATCAAGAATCCTGTGCACATTCCGGCCATTATGTGGAAAAGGAAAGGGTTTCACTTGGGTTTGGTTGGATTGGGTTTCCAGTTGTTTTTTTTACAATACCTGGTAGTGGGGAATGGGAACATGTGTACAGAGTTTAATGGGGCCAGTGGGTGAGAGCTTGTTGCAGAAATCTGCACGCGAGGCATATATAGAAGGAATAGAAATGTTAGCGAGCAGGTAAATGTTTAAGTTCATAGAATGTGTGGATAAATGATTATTCATTGGGACTCAATTGTTTGAGCAGTTGGAATATTTATGTTTGAGGGTGGAATTGTATGTGGTACAGTAGAACCTCGATTATCCGGCCCTCCATTATCCGGAACCTCGATTATCCGGCTTGGCAGTTTTCTTGTTATCAGATCAGAAAATGGGCGTGTCCCTCAAACGCGCATGCGCGTTACAGCTGTTACCATGGAGACATGCCTGCTTATCTTCTGCGCATGCGCAGACAACCATGTGGCACTGCTGTTTATCAATAAAGTGGGTGGATTAAGGCGTGGTTTATCTATTCGATTATCCGGCATATTCACTTATCCGGCCTGCTTCTGGAACCAAGGTGTCCGGATAATCGAGGTTCTACTGTAATCATTACTCTATAATAATAATATTCTCAGAGATAATCCCGCTGAACAACTCTGGGTGGCAAGTCGTGATGGCCTTCATGACCAGGTTGAAGATCTCTTAAAGAAAGGAGGTAACCCTAACAGTGAATATTACAAGAGAACGCACAACGGGTCGACGCCATTACATCAAGCATGCTGCAACAATCACCCCCAAACTGCAAAGCTGCTACTACAGAATGGTGCTTACTTGAAGAGTCTGAATTCAGATAATGACATTCCGCTCAAAGTTGCTGTCATCAAAAAGAGTATGGAGTGTGTCAAACTACTTATGGATCACTGCTCTTCCACTGGTGAGAGTATAATTATAAGAGTAGGAGATTATAATTATATACTTGTATGTCAAACTAGCACTATTTATATAGCAGTGGTGTAAGAAGCGATTTCTCAATGAGAGCCATTAGGTGGGGCTTGCTAAACACAATGCAGGAAGGCTGGAGAGAGGGTGCATGGGGCTCAATGTTTGATAGACAAGTTTGCGCAAGAGCTAGAAGCTTAGCACTGGCTACAAGCTGTATGGACAAGCTTTTTGTTCGTTTTCAATAGTTTTTGAAACTCTTAGCTAGTTGTATCCATGCAATGTGAGGTGGCTTAGGTAGCAAGCAGTTTTAATTCCAGTGGGTATAATATAACACTTATATATTGTCCACTACATTCGAATTTATGGCAATCGTAAATTGTCCTTGGCCTCGGGGCTTTGCCCTCGTCCTCGGAGGTTTACTGCCATAAATTTTGATGTAGTGGACATTTATTATACAGAGCCAGTTAATGATGCTGGTGACACTCCACTCTCTCTGGCCTGTGCCAATGGCCACGTGGACATGATCAAATATTTTGTGGAGGATCAACATTGTAATCCTAAAAGTAAGTATGAAGTATAATTACGATTATTGCTATTACTCTACACATGTATATGCATGCACCAATGTAGGGACAGTGAACAAGGCTGGTGACACTCCACTCTCTCAGGCCTACAAAGGTGGACACTGGGAAGTGGTCAAGTATCTCGCCATCACTCATCACTGTGATACAAAAGGTAGTTTTGATGTTTGTATAATTACGTTCTTATGCGCGATGGCTGTGCAGCTATAAAATCATACCTCTTGAACAAGAGTTGTATTAACTGTAAAAGCAAGAGATCATAACACACTATGAAATGGACCCCATGACTGCATTGACAGGATAGTTGCTATCAGGAGCAGTAGCGTGTACAATAGGGGGCTTTGGGGGCTTGAGCACCCCCCTGTCCTCCCAGACAACCATGCATGAAACTAATCGTATCACTCAGTAGCTAGCTAGCTAACTGTGCAGCTCCAGAGGTGGTTACAGGTACGTGCAGCTCTATCTCATTGACAACGAGACTACAAGTCATGACCACGCCCAATTGAGCACGCAATCAGCATTTGCCATTCCAATGTTGTTAGATCTATATGTAATGCATAATTGCTGATCAAGATCCTCTGCACTCTCCCAGTCACCTCTTGCTCCACTGAGAGATACTGAAAAGCAATGACTAACACTAGACTGACTGGACATCCCCATTGCAGTGATTGACCAGTTTGCTAGGATGTACCCCAGGAGAATAGTGCATGGAGATCCTACAAGATGACTGACTCATAATTATGTCTTGATTCTTATTACCCTATAGCGGGTATATTTCAAGGGTATAAATTTTCACGGATGTGCCTTTAGAAAGGTTTTTGCGGATTTAATTTTCGTGAAATAGCGCCTTTTTTGCAGTATGCATGCATGGAATTAGCCTCGATCCCAGCATCTCTCACTAGAGGGCCTGGTAACCACTGTTTGCGCGTGGGTGGATTCAATAGTAAATTTGTTAGTAAAACTCTTTGTAAAATATCAATTAACCTTTTGTACTATGGTCACCCACGTGGTTGATTAAACTATTAGTGTCAAGAGAGAGAGAAATCGCCATCACAACTCTAGGCTCATACGAGGAGCACTGATCTTACTGAGATGGCATCAAACAAGCGCCTGGAAGCAAGTATATAGACTTGCCAGAGCCGGTCCTAGATACCCTCGAAATATACCCTCTATACGGTATCATGCTTATGCATGTAAAAGACGCGCCGCAATAAATGCGGGGGCATAAAATCGCGCAGCCCCATTTTTTTCTGTGCTCTTGAGCACCCCTCTGCTTCAATCTCTAGAAACGCCCCTGAGGAGATGAAACGTCTGATTCTGTATCGTCCTGTACAAACATTGCCATATAATAATAATTATGTCAAACCGCTTAAGTGCTGCTAACATTATTCACTATTATTAGCCACACATGTACGGAGTACTAATTACAAGACAGGAAATGTGCATAGTAAGACGCTCATCTCCTCATGTGCTCCTGTTGTATAATTACAGTGGAACCTCCATTAACGACCACCTCCAAAGAGCAACCACACACTATTATTATAACGGCCAAAAGCTCAGGTCCGGATTCAAACTACAATGATTTCATTGTAAAGCAACCTTTCAAGAGCAACCACCTCTCTACTCTGTATAACGAGCAGCTTTATAGTCCCTAACAAGCTTTAAAAATGGAAAATAACCTCCCAGAATGGACAGCCACACCCAGAATTTAGAAGAAAATTATTGCTGAGTTAGCATTATTTTACACAATTGTGAAAACCTGGCTGTAGCTTGTCCCTACAGCCTTTTCAAAGCTTGTATGAGCTAAAGATGCAGTTAATCTCGGTACTCCGAGAAACATAATGATGCTATACCCTTGCTAGCTACACATACAAACAACATATAATTATACCCATTACCGCAACGCTCCCTGGAAGGTGAGCCGGACCATGACTGATGATTATAGGGTTATAGGCATCCCCTCTAATTAATTAGAGGAATGCAACCCCGCGGTTAAATAATAATTAGGCATTTCTAATAATTATATTGCTCCCCTAATTAAGTACTTGGGGGTAAAGACGTGGCCTAGCCACCAGTTATAGCTCATCGGACGAAAGTCCTACCCCCAAGGAATTGAATGAACACATGTACAGATCAAGTGAGCGCTATGGCACAAAGTAAAGGTGCTAGGAAGGATTGACGAATTGTCCAACCCCCTGCATAATAATTATTAATTGAGGCAAAGTAATACCAATAGGGAGCAAGATCAGTGTCAGCAGAGAGTTGTACAATAGTAAGGTCCTCGACCGAGCGGATCCTGGCGCTATAACCAGCGTAATGTAAGCCCCCCAAGAAAGTGCCTTACGAAATTGTGAGGGCAAATTGAGTACAGGGCAATGTGTGCTCACCGCGTGACTCCATGTCATACATTATAGAGCGGCCTCAGCAGGGCAGTATAGTATAGAGCAGTACATTATAGAGCAGCCTCAGCAGGGCAGTATATTATAGAGCAGTACGTTATAGAGCAGCCTCAGCAGTGCAGTATATTATAGAGCCTCAGCAGGGCAGTATAGTATAGAGCAGTACATTATAGGGCAGCCTCAGCAGGGCAGTATAGTATAGAGCAGAGCAGTACATTATAGAACGCAGTATAATTATTATAGAGCAGAGCAGTATATTACAGAGCAGTATATAGTACAAGCCGTATGGGACCGTGGGGAGGTAGATCTATACGGTAGTGTGTTTGTGTGTGTGTGTGTGTCACTGTGTGTGTGTAGACTGTTACAGCTGCTCAAGGATGAATCAAGTGCAAGTAAGAGTTTTCTATAGGCTTCTAGTCATGTTTACTTGGATTTAAATTTGTGGATTTGCAAAATAATGCTTCGTTCTCGAGTTATGCCTAATTTTGCTTACTTGGAATGCATGCCATTGCAGCCTTTTCAGAAGAGCATGTAGCCAAACTTGTTTACCGAGTGTTGCTACTCTACTTAGTAGTTAGCTCTGCACTAGAACGCTAGCTATTGGTAGCTGCAAGAGTGAGAAGAGAGCTGCAAGGCTCTGCTAATGCAGCCATTAATTTTAGACTTGAACTTTTGGCATCGATCGTTTTTTTAACAACAATCATAGTCGATCATTACCCACTCTGTGAGTTTTTGCTTGCATGCAGCAAAATTAAATTGTTTATCATCTACGTGTATAAAAGCTATTAGTAGCTTTATGTTATGTAGCTTTGGCATCTCCACCGAGGCATCAGCACCTGTGGTGCTTTCATTATTATTACAGAGTTATAGAGCAGGGCAGAGCAATATATTACAAGCCGTATGGGCACCGGGCAGGGGGCAGAGCAGGGCAGTATATTAGGCCACTCCAAGTGATACTCTGGTTTCTGGTCCACCGCCCGCATCAGATTTTATTCTTGGATTCTATCTCATTATTTCTACTACGCATGCGCAGAATGGTCCATGTGGTACAAAATAGTGTGATAATGATATTCATAATGATATTCATAAGGTAAAATTGATAATGACATAATGAGAAAAGCCGCCCGCCCGCATGCAATTAGAAAAACTTCAGGACCAGAAACCAGAGTGTCACTTGGAGTGGCCTTATAGAGCAGAGCAGAGCAATATTATTATTACAAGCCGTATGGGCACCGGGCAGGGGGCAGAATATTATAGAGCAGAGCAGTATAATTATTATAAGCTGTATATAGGCACCGGGCAGGGCAGGGCATTGGGGAGCATAACAATAGATGGCACAAATGCAGGGCATATGCATACATGGTAGCGGGGCTCACATATGGCATAGGCCATTAATAGAAGCAAATAATTATGGCGTACAGGGCACAAAAGCAGGGCATATGGCATATTAAGCAATAGCGATAGCGGAGCATTATGCAGGTGCACAAGTAATGAAGAAAATGAAAATCGAGACCATGAGCAGCCTGATATCAGGTCAGCGCTAGAGCAACTGTTTGGTTGACCACTCCCTCCCAGACACTAAAAATAAGCTTGAGATTGCAGAAGTAGCCTGCAAGATAATTAGTTAAGGGTCAAGTGGTCCAACATTATCTTATTCACATCCACATTAATATATTCGAGGCTAAGCCGCCGCCACCAAATAAATAAATATTTACTTGGTGGCGGCGGCTTAACCGCGAATGTGGCGGAGGCTGTTTGTTTGGTGGCGGCTGGTGTTTTTTGGTGGCAGCATAGAGAGTAGAGACTCTATCTACGGTGGCGGCGGCCACCAAGTAAATAACCGCCGTTACCTTCGAGGTTAAGCCACCACCACCAAACAACACCTGCCACCACCTTCGAGGTTAAGCCGCCGCCACCAAATAACACCTGCCGCCACCTTCGAGGTTAAGCCGCCGCCACCAAACAAATACCGCCGCCGCCACCAACTAGACTGCCGCCTCCTAAAAACAGCCTCCTTTTGGCACTACTCACCCCTCATACAGCATGTGATAGTGTGCTAGCTGTAAGCACATGCTCACATAAGATGGGCGAGGTCTTTGTGTAATGGTTAGATAATGGGCATGAGGTATCTATGTGTTATAGTGTCCCAAAGCACGAGTGGCGGAGGAACACTATAACACATAGATATTGGGCAGGGCAGCATGGGAGGTACATCGATTAACCTTGTTTAACTACCTTAAACATCATTTAGTAAAGCTCCAAGATTCATTTGCAGCAAGAAATAACTCATAGAGCATACATAGCTGGCAATCGAACCTCCCCACCTCTTTAAAACGGCCAAAAGGCTGTTCCCCCCAATGGTGTTCGTTTTATGGAGGTTCCACTGTATAGCTAGCTACCGCAGATCGAGTCAAATGACCTGTTTAGTTCCAATGATTATGCTGCAGGTGCATGCATGTATAACCTCATACTAGCCTCGATTCCAGGCCGATTAAAATACGGCCTGGTACCTATTGCAGGGTACCTATTGCAGGGGTGATAGTGCGTAACAAAACTTAAGTTTTGTTACGCACTATGGTTTTAATGGCATTCCAAGTAAGCAAACCTAGAGAACGAAGTATTATTTTGCAAATTCACGAATTAAACCAAGAAAACGTGACTAATAGAAACTCTTACTTGCACTTCCATTGATACTTGAGCAGCTGTAAGTTTGTTTTTAATGATTATATCTGTGTTCTAGGTCTCCTCTTATTAGCAGTAAAGGATGCTCAGAAAACAGGAGTGGAGTTTCTACTGGCAGAATGCCACAGTGATCCGAATATGATCGACAAAGAAGGCAAGACACCTCTCGATTTGGCCAGCAACCCTGATATAATAAAGCTCCTCTTGAAACATGGAGCCAAGGCTGCCAATGTCTACAAGGAATACAGGAAGCACATAGGAACACTTTCTTTTGAGCAACCCCCACACCTTCCTCTGTCTGTGCTCATCATTGGCGATAGTGGCGTTGGAAAGAGTACTTTGTTGAAGTCTATTCTAAGCGCAAATCGTTTTCTGGCTAAAGTGCTGAAACCAAAACCTGTAGATGGTGTCGATACAAGGACAGTGGGAATCATACCGTACGATGTATACACTAAAGACTTTGGAAGAATCATCTATTTTGATTTCGCTAGCCAGAACGAGTTTTACACGAGCCACTGTGCCATTCTGGAGAATGCTGTTCAAACCTCACCACCCATCATTATCCTCTGTGCTAAGCTTGTAGAAAGTGAGCAGGCGATTATTGACTCCATGAATCGTTGGTTAACCCTCGTCCAAAACCAGTGCACCAATCTGAAAGGCAAAGCACACGTGATAGTAGTTGGTAGCCATGCCGACCAGGTGAAGGAAATGGGAAAAGATCCACAAGCCAAAGAGGGAATCTTTGTCCCCATTATCAAACAATTCCCGAAGTTTGAGTTCACAGAGTTCATTCCAATGGATTGCCGCTTTGCAGATTCGAATGACATGACAAAAGCAAGAAAACAGATCCAGAAAAGCTCCGCTATTCTCCGCTCTCCAGAAACCATCAGCCTAAATGCTCACACTTTTTACATCTACCTTACTGAAAGCTTCAAAGACGACCTTGCTTTGTTGTTGGGAAATGTCTATGAAAGAATTAAGAGCGATCTTAAGGAGGATATGTCAAAACGCACTCAAGATATTCTTTCTTTCATACCCAGCACCGTCTCTCACCTTGTAGAGATCTGCGACCAGCTGCATAAAAGAGGTCTCCTCTTGTTTCTCTGCAATGACAGCTCTCCAGAGAAGTCTTTCTTAGTGATTAACCAAGCAACACTTCTGTCCAGAGTCACTGGGACCGTGTTTGCTCCTGAAAGTTTCCACCAACACTGCCAGCTAGCTTCAAGCACTGGAGTGGTGCCTTTGTCGAAATTCAAGAAAGAATTTGATGGCTTCGACATAGAGATGCTGATTGCCTTCATGTCCCATTTAGAGCTTTGTTTCGAAATCTTAGATGAGCAACTTTTAGATTGCATTTCAAAGGAGATTGCTTTTTCCACTGACAGAGATGCTTCTGTTCCTGAGTTTGACACTCGATATCTCTTCTTTCCCGGGCTCATTCGAATCAAAATACCAGAGCAAATGTGGAAAGAATCGCAAAGAATCAAGTACCACTTTGGTTGGATACTCCAAACCTCTCAAGACACAGAGTTTTTCGATCCTCGCTGCCTTCAGGTCCTCATTCTGAGGATAGTGTTCACGTTCCGCCTTGCCCCTCCCAGTAAGATAATGCATGATGTCCCTTCCCTACAGAAATTCTGCTCTGTGTGGAAGAGTGGGATCTGCTGGTGCAATGATGATGGAATCACTGCACACCTCGAGCTTGCTGAAAATGGCCGATCTCTTGTTCTCAAAGTGCGCACTGACACAGTTCGACCTGAAGGTCTGATTCATCGCTCCAGAATTATGAGCACAATTCGTGAGACTGTTGAATGTTTTGGCCGCAATGTGAACGTGATTGAATCAGTGATTGATCCAGATGAAGTTGTCAAGCATCCTCTGAAAAATCCCTCTGACCTCTCACTGGTCAACATCAAAGATATTGCAGCAGCTGTCTCCTCCAACAGAAGACTGATGAAATCAACACAATATTATGGCCTCACCTTCAAGCACCTCGTACAGTTTGAGCCGTATGCTGGCCTGAATCAACCCACCATACAGTGTATCCACAGTGACAAAAATCCCAAGAAAGATGAGAAAATCTCCAGAGCTTTCATTTCATATTTTTCCAGCCAAATTTCTGACCCTGAAAAACAGGATCAAGTAGTTCGAAACAGTCGCATGTACAAAAGAATCCTGAGCCCTTCCATTGTCAAAATTCAGTCAGTCAGTCCCAGACAGGAGGTGGTCCAGGCCCTTGAGACGTGGAAGAGTGAGACTGAGGGAACTTACAGCTGTCTGAGGGAGACTCTCAACAAGTACAGCGTCTTCACTGGGAGAAACCCTTTGGTGAGTATTATAGTTTGTATGTGTATATTAATTGATTTGTCTTAATAATTATACACATTATTTGGTCCCATGCATGCAGGACCTAGCGGGTGTGGCTCACAACGAGGTTGATCTCTCTGTATTTCCAGAACCTCCTGCTACAGATGATGCAGGTTTGTGTGTTTTCAATTACAAGTTGTGACCTCATGGTTCATCACCACATGCAGGAGAAGACTTGCTACCACTAGATAAAGTGAAGAATGCAGTCATTGCAATCACTGCTGACTGGTACAGTCTGGCAATACAGCTGGATATTGACTACAAAACTAGAAAGGTACGAAACCTCAATTGATAGAGTGTAACGGAAGCGAGTATTTTTTGTTGGTGCACATTTTCATATGAACTACCCATTTCGTATTTAAAATACTCGTACAGCTCATGCAGGAAAGTGACGTTGAATCAATTGCGGTAGAATAATTTCGTAGTTTTAATTTTCTTAAGATGCTCTTCAGTACAAAATATACGAGGGAAAAATGTCCACCATACGAAAGTATCCTGTTCAAAGTTTATGTTCAATGGAAACTGACAAGACTGACACAAAAACAATCATACACATGGTTAAATAAGAACTTGTCAGAATGTTCTAGAATAGTTACTAAATATAGACTAAATGATGCAATAACTAATAAGTCATAATCAGTTATAGTTCAACCTTGAAATTATATGTTCAACACTCTCACTTAATGAAAGGTTGAGGAAGTTCCAAAATTCCCATTTGTTTTCGAAGTGTTTCATGACGTACTCGGGAAAGTGACTTGGTTAACAAATCAGCTAGCATATTTTCAGTTGGGCAATAAGTCACTTGGATTTCTTTCTTCTGTATTGCTTCACGCACATAGTGGTACTTGATATCAATATGTTTGGTGTGAGAATGAGACACCGGGTTCTTTGCCATAGCAATTGTTCCTTGGTTGTCTTCAAACAGATTAGTAGGTTCTTCTGCAGATTCACGGATGTCAGACATCAATCTTCTCAACCATATCGCTTCTTGAGTTGCAAGGCTGAGTGCCACATACTCCGCTTCTGAAGTCGATAAAGCCACGAGTGATTGCTTTCTGCTACTCCAACTAACTGCTCCATTTCCCATCAAGAATACCTGACCACTTGTAGAGTGTCTATCATCATGATCTCCTGCCCAGTCAGCATCTGAGTAGCCAATCAAGTCTACATTCGCTGTCTTCTCATAGCACAATCCAAGATGCATGGTGCCTTTCAAATAACGAAAAATCCTCTTGACTGCAGTGAGGTGTGCTGTGGTTGGTGCTGAACTGAATTTTGACACCCTTCCAACGGCAAAGGCGATGTCAGGTCTTGTTGCTGTGCTTGCATACAACAAGCTTCCAACCATGCTTTGATACTGGGCTTGATCGACGTGATTGCTTTTGCTATCGTCTTTAACAAGTGTGACATTGAAGTCCATTGGTGTTGCCACTGGATTAGCTTCGGATAGTCCATACCGCGACAGCATTGAAGTTATGTATTGCTTTTGATGGATCCACATTCGACTATTTTTTTCATCCTGTTCAACACTAATCCCAAGACAGTAGCGTAGTTTTCCAAGATCTTTCATCTTAAACTGGTTGGCAAACATATCCTTTGTATGCTGCATTTCTTCTGAAGTCTTCGTTAGAATAATCAGGTCGTCGACATAATACTGCCACAATGGTCGTTCTGTCATTTTCTTTCTTGATGAAAACACAAGGATCTGCTGAGTTAGACTTGAAACCATTTGACTCCATAAAGTCCTTGAACGTAATGTTCCAGCATCGAGGTGCCTGTTTCAACCCGTATAATGAACGGTTCAGTCGGCATACAAGGTGAGCCTCTCCTTCACGTATATATCCCTCTGGTTGTTGCATGAATATTTCCTCTTCCAGAGTACCGTTCAGGAAGGCAGTTTGAACGTCCATTTGATGTACCAACATATCATTTTGGACTGCAAATGCAAGGAGAGCTCTGATGGATGAAAAACGCACCACAGGTGCAAAGGTCTCTTCGTAGTCGACCCCATATTTTTATGAATATC
Organism: Halichondria panicea; assembly: GCF_963675165.1. Taxonomy (NCBI): domain Eukaryota; kingdom Metazoa; phylum Porifera; class Demospongiae; order Suberitida; family Halichondriidae; genus Halichondria; species Halichondria panicea. The sequence continues at coordinate 4,225,410 of NC_087381.1, read as the reverse complement.
CTTTGGCCACTAGTCTTCCTTTGTAGCGTGCCACTGAACCATCATCTCCGTACTTCATCTTGAAAATCCAAATGCATCCAATCGCTGTTTTATTTGGTGGTAGGGTCACTAAGTCCCATGTGTTGTTTTCAACAAGTGATAGGTACTCAGAATCTGCCGCTGCTTGCCATTCTTTTGTTAAGTCACTTTCGAGGGCTTCCTTCAAATTATTTGGTACTGAGCCGGAACTTTCGTCGATTTCAGTTCCCAAACTGGCAAACTCATCTCTGCCGTATCGTATCGGTGGTTGTCTTCTTTCCCTGACTGGATATCTGTGCTCATCTGGAGTTGGCGTATTCTGTTCGCTTTCCTCAGGGGCATCAACTACAACCACTTCTTCTTGCTGACTAAAGTCCTTCTCATTGAAAACCACATCTCTGCGAACAACGATGTTCAGAGCTTTGTCGTCTAGAAGACGGTAGCCTTTTGACTCCATGCTGTATCCAACAAAACGAAACTTTTCAGCCTTTTTGTCCAGTTTTTGTCTTCGAGAATCGGGAATGTGGGCATATGCGGTACAGCCAAATACTTTCAAGTGACTTACGTTTGGCTTCTTTTCATACCATCGCTCGTAGGGTGTTGCACTTTCTTTGAAGGAGGCAGTTGGTGTGCGATCCTTTACATATGCTGCTGCTGCAACTGCTTCAGCCCATAAGTGATCTGCCAACTTTGCATGAGCCAACATCGACCTTGCTGATTCCATTACAGTGCGATTTACTCTTTCTGCAACTCCATTTTGTTGAGGAGAATATGGAACGATCAACTCCTGCTTTATGCCTCTTTGTTTCAGATAGTCTTTGAACTCAGTTGAAACATACTCGCCTCCATTATCGGTACGTAATTTCCTATTCTCTGTCCACAATCATTGGTAGTTACAGCTTCAAATTCTTTGAATTTTTCGAAGGCCTCCGACTTATTTCTCATGAAATACACTCTGGTACATCTGCTGTAGTCATCCGTAAAGGTGATGAAGTATCTTTTTCTGCCAATTGATTCGGTTGCTATTGGTCCACAAACATCACTGTGAACAATCTGTAGCCTTCTGGTTGATCGAATCTCTCCCACTGGTTTGAAGGGCTTACGACTGAGTTTGCCTTGACATTTCCTCGATCTGCTGCTGCCCTCACGGAAAACAGATTACACGAGAGCTTTGGCACATAGAGAACACGATACATGACTGATGGTTTTGGTTTGCTTACTTTGAATTTCATTGTTAAATGAGTTTCCCCGGCGCCAAAAGCTTCAACAGTGCGCCCATCTCCTAAACAGACTTTCTCAGGTTTTTTGAACTCTTCGTAGTTTTTCAGCAAATATTTTCTGGGTGTCATGTGGCTCGATGCCCCAGAGACAATAAGCCATTTATGCCTCTTGTCAGGCGTGGTTGCAGCTGTAAAGGCTCCAAGTCTCTCCTCCGAGTCAGACTCTTGTTCCTCTGCTGGCTTGGCTCTGTGTATCTTTCTTGCAGCCATTCGTTGTTTAAATTCAGGACAATCTCGTCGAAAGTGTCCAGGCTCACCACATTCAAAACATGTTACAGTGCGTTTCTGTTTTTGCCTCTCACTAGAGGATCCGATAAAGGCAGTACTTTCAGGATCGCTTCGTTTTGTGTCGCTTAGCTTTCTCTCCTAATGAAGTATCGACTGTTAAACATTTCCTAGAGTTAGTCTCTCCAACTGTGTCTCAAGAGCTGTGACAACGGTAGCATATGGTTTGGGCAGACTTCCTAAGAGCGTAACCACCTGGTATTCTTCTGATATTGGCGCATCAATTGCTGCCAATCTGTCGTTAAGTTCTTTCATGGTTTTAAGGTGTGACTCAACAGTATAGTGTTCTCTGTCATTTCCATTCTGAAGTACTGCTTCTTCAACATCAGCTTGTTGGCTAAAGTTCCTCTCTCGAATTGATTTTTGAGTGCTGTCCACGCATCACTCGGACTCTCAGTGGACGTAATGAGATGAGTTGGGGAACACTGACAGCCATGACAATCGTAGAGAAAGCCTTTTGCGTCTTTTGCTGAAAATCAGTCCGTGCCGCTGCATCTGCACTATCCGCTAGCACTTCTGTTCCATCAACGAAACTCCATAGTCCTTTGGCCAAAAGCAGATGCTTCATCTGAAACTTCCAAGTTATCCAGTTTTTGCTGTCCAGCTTCTCGATCGTCCACTTCTCATCAGTTCCTGCCATACTAGACTTTCTCAAACGTGTAGCTCTCAGCTAGATCTAGTTCTGCAATTGTCTGATATACTTCGGCTAGCTATAGACTTAGTTCTTTTGTTACTTCTGAGTATTGTCTCCTACAGTCCTCGCGTTGACTGGGCCCATAACCTGTTCAAAGTTTATGTTCAATGGAAACTGACAAGACTGACATTAAACAATCATACACATGGTTAAATAAGAACCAGAATGTTCTAGAATAGTTACTAAATATATAGACTAAATGATGCAATAACTAATAAGTCATAATCAGTTACAGTTCAACCTTGAAATTATATGTTCAACATATCCCGCTATACGGTGTCAGAGTGACAATCATGTAATGCAGCGAATACTCATCATTTAGACATTATTTTTAGACATTGTTGTCATGTCCAGGTCATTGAGCGTGACCACCCATCGTTAGAAGCTGGGTTCCATGTCATGTTGCAGCACTGGGTGAGGAGACTCTCCCCTCCCCCCTCCTGGTCGGCCCTCATTAGAGCACTAAAGTGCCCCATCATCAATCGAGCAGACATTGCAGCAGACATGGAGACACATCAGGTATGTTGTACAATCGTGTGTGTACAGTACATTGCATTAACTAACTCCTGAATGTGCAGGATGTGTTGGGAGTATGTAGAGATGGTGAATTATCCATTCCCTCTCAGGATCAGCAAAATGTATTTGTCCAAAAAGGTTTGTACCATAATCTATTTGCATTGATTTCACTTGAATTGCTTGCTATACAGAGCCACTCAGTGTGGACCAGCACTTGAAGGTGGTGAGAGAGGTCACATGGGAAGCAAGAGCCAAATGGAAGTGTCTGGGAGAACAGTTGGGAGTTACCATGGGGAAATTAGAGGTGAGGAATGTTCCTTCAACCTATATCCCTAGGCTAATGTGCTCTATATAATTATTATTTCATTCTCGTAATATACCGTATAGCTAGAAATTTCTGCGGCCCAAAAATTTTGCGAAATCTGCTAATGAATAATTAAACGCAGAAATATTATCCGCTAATGCTTATTAACCACACCTAATAACAGTTGAAAGTTTAATTCGCAGACATTATTATTATTCGCAGAAGGTGTTTTTACAGCTATTCGCAGAATTTTTGGGCTGCAGAAATTTCTAGCTATACGGTAATATAGGTTTATTAGTGAAGTCATAACGAAGTTGATCATGTTGTGATTTTCTTCCCACAGGAGATTCAGCACAACCTTCGTCATGTAGCTGGAGCTTGTTTAACTGACATGCTGGAGCACTGGTTGACCCAGACCGACCCTCCCCCCTCCTGGTCCGCTCTCATTGAGGCTCTCAAATCCCCTGCTCTTGGTCGGGGAGACATTGCCAGTGAGATTGAGACTACGATTGAGATGAAATGGCACATTAAAGAACATCCCAAGGATGTGCTCACTAAAGTTGGTGAGGATGCTAATTTCTTCATCAGTGTGATGTCTCCTGGGCAGGTCTTGTACAACTGGTGCTTTAATGATCAGAGTATATTAGCCAGCAACGTTAACTATAGAGGAGCAAAAACAAGGAAACTGGTTGTTTTGAAATCTTTGTCCAAGCACCGTGGAATCTACAAGTGTAACGTTACACACAAACTTGATTCGAATCTTCACGTCTCTTCATTTTCGGCTACACTAGAAATTGGTATGTAGATTTTATGTTTAGTGTCTTAAGGTCAATTCATGAAATGTTCAGTTGCCTAATTAGAATTTTCATTGATTGCACAGATGGAACCAAAATTGAAGACAAAGAGTCTAATCTCCTTGGAATAATTTTACAGAAAGTGACCCCACCGCTGGTTGATGAACCAGATTTGAATATTACGGAGCTACTCAGTGGAACAAGTAATCTGACTTATGAAGAGCTACAAATTGTTCTTGGACGATCTTCACAAACATCGTATTTATCAACCGATCTGGAACAGAAATTGCGAGCACGTAAGCAATTATAATTATACCATCATTCGTACATTCTATGATTTACATGTACTTCAAGTTGTACTCTTGACACCATTCACTGTATAAGGACAGTATGCATTAAATGTATCACCAATTCACAATGCATGAATGAATGTACAATTAGTATAGCAGGGACGTAACTAGAAAATTTACGGGAAGAAAATCACACCCACTAATTATCGCATAGAAGTGCATGCAAATGGCAGTAAACTGCTATTTACCTGCTCTTCTTCTCTTTTCTACATCAACAAGACAGTGAAGAGCTCATTTTCTGCTCATTCTATATCTAGTTAGCTAGTTATCCAGAAGTTAGCTAGACAGAGGTTAGTCACATTATACTTGAAGTTCAAAAGTACAGGAGGCAAAAGGGCCTAGCTCCTCTGCCTCATTGCTGGTTATGCCCCTGAGTATAGACACGTATTATACTTATGACTACTGAGATAATTCAGAACTCTGATACCGTACAGCAGGTAATTTTCGGGGGGACAAATATTCGTGGTTCAGCAATATTGAGACATTTTGTAATATTTTCGTGGTTGGAGCTTGCACTGTAGGTAAAGATAGGCAAAGTTGCTTCATTTGTGGGTAAAATATTTGTGGTCAGACCTTCAACCACGAAAACCACGAATATTTTGCCTCACGAAAATTACCCTCTATACGGTACATACAAAATACGTACACAGGCTATTTACAAAAACAATACGAGAAAGAACCTTCTAGAACACTAGTAGAGTAAGTAACCCATCTTAGCCAGGCACCTATAATCGGCGGCTATTGCACGAAGCACAAGACAATTTTGCACAAAACTAACTACATGGATCTACAGATGGGTAAGAAAGTAACAGCTCCCCAAAATTTGGAAAGAATAACTTGCTTGCGGACGGAATGGTGGTCATGAGAAGTGAGCTGCCGAATGTATCGATAATCGTCAGTGAGACACTTATCTCCGTCTTTGCACGCTTACCAAGCACTGAAACTACCAACACTAAACAATGCTTCTTGGCACAACTCTAACTAGTGAGCAC